>NC_060191.1:59127109-59430859 GCF_021184085.1 Oncorhynchus gorbuscha
CCCTGTCTCTTCTGGCTGCACTCTTTCCCCCTCTCCCTCATTCCTACTATCCCAGAGCAAAAGGATTTATCATGTTAGGTTAGAAAACTGTCAGAGGATATTGAGGCTCTCTGATCATTCAAACACATTACACACTTCCTCTGACCTTCTCAGGGCAAATAGAGAAATCTTACACCAAATACCATGTCAGCATTTTCGAAGTGTGGCTCTTTACCTCAATGACAAATGTTCAGCTCCATTTTCTGACCAGATATTGGTTATGTTGGGTTATTTTTCAAATCTCTCCCTTACTCGCGATATGGAATCCATTTATTTTATTCTTGCCAGCTAGGGGACAGGGCAATTTGGCTGGCTGGAAATGTCTGTCTAGACTGGAGCCTCCCCAGCTCTCCTTCCAAGTCTAGTTTATTTGAGAAACACAGCATAGTTGCCACAAGGCCTAAACCTGCAAGACACATTAATTAATTAACCTTGACACACCCAGAGCTTACCATAGACAGGGCCATAACCAGGGTTTAACCGTTGTGTTCTCTTAAGGGTCAAAAATGACCCTGCACTATGTTAAACAGCGGAGAAAACCCCCTAAATTATTATTTTTTCAACTTAAAATTTGATTAATTTTCCTAGAGTTACCCCAACATTAGAAAAAGTGAAACATCGCCTTTGTTCATATTTCCATGAAAGCTGTACACCACCAGAGTTTAATATATATATATATATATATATATATATATATATATATATATATATATATATATATTTCACCTTTATTTAACCAGGTAGGCTAGTTGAGAGAAGTTCTCATTTACAACTGCGACCTGGCCAAGATAAAGCATAGCAGTGTGAACGGACAACAACAGAGTTACACATGGAGTAAACAATAAACAAGTCAATAACACAGTAGAAAAAAAGAAGAAAAGAGTCTATATACATTGTGTGCAAAAGGCATGAGGAGGTAGGCGAATAATTACAATTTTGCAGATTAACACTGGAGTGATAAATGATCAGATGGTCATGTACAGGTAGAGATACTGGTGTGCAAAAGATCAGAAATGTAAATTAATAAAAACAGTATGGGGATGAGGTAGGTAAATTGGGTGGGCTATTTACCGATGGACTATGTACAGCTGCAGCAATCGGTTAGCTGCTCAGATAGCAGATGTTTAAAGTTGGTGAGGGAGATAAAAGTCTCCAACTTCAGCGATTTTTACAATTCGTTCCAGTCAAAGGCAACAGAGAACTGGAAGGAAAGGCGGACAAATGAGGTGTTGGCTTTAGGGATGATCAGTGAGATACACCTGCTGAGGCACATTCAACGGTGTGGGGGGGGTGCCATCGTGACCAGTGAACTGAGATATGGCGGAGCTTTACCTAGCATGGACTTGTAGATGACCTGGAGCCAGTGGGTCTGGCGACGAATATGTAGCGAGGGCCAGCAGACTAGAGAATACAGGTCGCAGTGGTGGGTGGTATAAGGTGCTTTAGTAACAAAACGGATGGCACTGTGATAAACTGCATCCAGTTTGCATCCAGTTTGCTGAGTAGAGTATTGGAAGCTATTTTGTAGAGTACAAAGATTGTCTTAGGGTCATTTTTGAACCGGCAGTTCTAAAATCATTTACACACCACACACACACACACACACACACACACACACACACACACACACACACACACACACACACACACACACACACACACACACACACACACACACACACACACACACACACACACACACACACACACACACACACACACACACACACACACACACACACACACACACACAATGAGAAATTGAGATTGTGTGGTACTGATTGAACTCAGACAAAACTAAAATGTTATTGTGCATGTGCAGCATCTCCCCTCCATGACCCCACACATGACTCTTCACAGACAACATTTTTTTAAAATTCAGACAAAATAAAGAGTTCTTGAAAGCATTGTTTTCTAATGGGGAGTGCAGTCAGAGGTGCTGAAGATGACAGTCCCACCAGTTCTCTCTTTGCTGATGCCATGAGTGCACGTTTCAGTGCCCAACAGGTCGTAGATCTGATTTTTTCAGATATCCAGGAGGAACCAGAGAACAATGATATCAAATCAAATCAAATGTTATTGGTCACATACACATGGTTAGCAGATGGTTAATGCGAGTGTAGTGAAATGCTTGTGCTTCTAGTACCGACAATGCAGTAATATCTAACAAGTAATCTAAGAATTTCACAACAACTAACTTATACACACAAGTGTAAAGGAATGAATAAGAATATGTACATATAAATATATGGGTGAGTGATGGCCGAACGGCATAGGCAAGATGCAGTAGATGGTATATGAGATGAGTAATGTAGGGTATGAGATGAGTAATGTAGGGTATGTAAACATTATATAAAGTGGCATTGTTTAAATTGACTAGTGATACATGTATTACATCCAATTTTGTATTGTTAAAGTGGCTAGAGATTTGAGTCAGTATGTTGGCAGCAGCCACTCAATGTTAGTAATGGCTGTTTAACAGTCTGATGGCCTTGAGATAGAAGCTGTTTTTCAGTCTCAACTTTGATGCACCTGTACTGACCTCGCCTTCTGGATGATAGCGGGATGAACAGGCAGTGGCTCGGGTGGTTGTTGTCCTTGATGATCTTTATGGCCTTCCTGTGACATCGGGTGGTGTATGCGTCCTGGAGGGCAGGTAGTTTGCCCCCGGTGATGCGTTGTGTAGACCGCACTACCCTCTGGAGAGCCTTATTCTCTGGAGAGGAGGAGGTCTCTGAAGAAGAAGTTGGGGAAGAATACAACACAGAGCACGATGCATCATCTTCAAGAGAGCGAGAGTTGCACCCCTTCTGAAAAAACCTACACTCGATCCCTCCGATGTCAACAACTACAGACCAGTATCCCTTCTTTCTTTTCTCTCCAAAACTCTTGAACGTGCCGTCCTTGGTCAGCTCTCCCGCTATCTCTCTCAGAATGACCTTCTTGATCCAAATCAGTCAGGTTTCAAGACTAGTCATTCAACTGAGACTGCTCTTCTCTGTATCACGGAGGCGCTCCGCACCGCTAAAGCTAACTCTCTCTCCTCTGCTCTCATCCTTCTAGACCTATCGGCTGCCTTCGATACTGTGAACCATCAGATCCTCCTCTCCACCCTCTCCGAGTTGGGCATCTCTGGCGCGGCCCACGCTTGGATTGCGTCCTACCTGACAGGTCGCTCCTACCAGGTGGCGTGGCGAGAATCTGTCTCCTCACCACGCGCTCTCACCACTGGTGTCCCCCAGGGCTCTGTTCTAGGCCCTCTCCTATTCTCGCTATACACCAAGTCACTTGGCTCTGTCATAACCTCACATGGTCTCTCCTATCATTGCTATGCAGACGACACACAATTAATCTTCTCCTTTCCCCCTTCTGATGACCAGGTGGCGAATCGCATCTCTGCATGTCTGGCAGACATATCAGTGTGGATGACGGATCACCACCTCAAGCTGAACTTCGGCAAGACGGAGCTGCTCTTCCTCCCGGGGAAGGACTGCCCATTCCATGATCTCGCCATCACGGTTGACAACTCCATTGTGTCCTCCTCCCAGAGCGCTAAGAACCTTGGCGTGATCCTGGACAACACCCCGTCGTTCTCAACTAACATCAAGGCGGTGGCCCGTTCCTGTAGGTTCATGCTCTACAACATCCGCAGAGTACGACCCTGCCTCACACAGGAAGCGGCGCAGGTCCTAATCCAGGCACTTGTCATCTCCCGTCTGGATTACTGCAACTCGCTGTTGGCTGGGCTCCCTGCCTGTGCCATTAAACCCCTACAACTCATCCAGAACGCCGCAGCCCGTCTAGTGTTCAACCTTCCCAAGTTCTCTCACGTCACCCCGCTCCTCCGCTCTCTCCACTGGCTTCCAGTTGAAGCTCGCATCCGCTACCTGACCATGGTGCTTGCCTACGGAGCTGTGAGGGGAACGGCACCTCAGTACCTCCAGGCTCTGATCAGGCCCTACACCCAAATAAGGGCACTGCGTTCATCCACCTCTGGCCTGCTCGCCTCTCTACCACTGAGGAAGTTCAGTTCCCGCTCAGCCCAGTCAAAACTGTTCGCTGCTCTGGCTCCCCAATGGTGGAACAAACTCCCTCACGACGCCAGGACAGCGGAGTCAATCACCACCTTCCGGAGACACCTGAAACCCCACCTCTTTAAGGAATACCCAGGATAGGATAAAGTAATCCTTCTCACCCCCCCCCTTAAAATATTTAGATGCACTATTGTAAAGTGGCTGTTCCACTGGATGTCATAAGGTGAATGCACCAATTTGTAAGTCGCTCTGGATAAGAGCGTCTGCTAAATGACTTAAATGTAATGTAAATGTATCATCTTCAGATGAAGAAGAAATCCCCTAAGCTGAGAGACATTTTTGTCAAAGCACAGCAAAATCACCAGGGCAGGATGGCAGCACATATGTCATAAGGATGACCCAAGGGCCCACAAGACATGCAGTTCCTCATGCTCAGAACATCGCCTCAATATTCTACATGTTCATCACACCAGCCTGATAACCGTGAGTCAAGACCTGCAAGACGTGTGAGAGATAAACTGGCGGCCATAAGAGAGGTCTGGGAGAAGTGGGTGGAGCATCTGCAATACCTCTACAACCCTGGGCCTGAAGTAACAGTGGATGAGCAACTGGTTCCATTCAGAGGTACATTTTTATTTTCATATCTGTTAATGTAAGTGATTTTCACTGTCCATTTTATTATGTATTGCTGTAATATCATTGATTTATGTGATTGTTTTATGTGACACTGATACTAATTACTGATAGTAATCTCTATTGTCAAAAGGTCTCTGTCCTTTCCAGCAGCATATGCCCAGCAAGCCAGCAAAGTATGGCATCAAGATATGGGTGGCCTATAACGCACAATCCAGCTACGCTTGGAAGATGCAAGTCTTCACAGGGAAGCCGACACGTGGAGAACCAGGGGATGCTGGTTGGGCTTGATGTGACAGATGGACCACCACTCTAGTTTCTTACCTCCCAAAGAGGAACAAGAATGTGGTCCTCCTGAGCAAACTGCACAAAACGGCTGAGATCAGTGATCGTGAGGACAGGAATCCAGCCATTATCCTGGACTACAACCACAACAAAAGAGGCATGGACAACCTGGACAAGGTGATTGGAATTTACAGCTGCAGGGGGATGACTGCCTGCTGTCCCCTGGTCATCTTCCATAACATCATTGATGTGTCCTCATACAATGCCTTCGTGATATGGAACAAGATTAACCCTACCTGGATGCCTGACAAGCAGAACAAGAAGGTGTTCCTGGAGCAGCTGGGAAAGGCACTTGTAACCCCACACATTCAAAGAAGGGAGCACCTCCCCCGCACTGCAGCCTTTGCAGCGCTTGTGAAAGCTGTTCAGGGGGCTGAATCTTGTACTGATCCACCTGAGGCTGCAGCTGGGGCAGGCAAGAGGAGATGCCAATTCTGACCCCAAAGGAGGACTGTAAGACAAATACTATGTGCTGCACATGTGAGAAATACATCTGCAAAGTCTATGCACACACACTTGCATACAGTCCTACATGTGCTAATTAGAGGTGATTGATTTATGTTCTTCATATTTTTGTTTTGTCTTTATCTTATTTTGTTTTTTATACACCTTGCAGGTGGGGGCTATGGTTAAAAAAATGGGAGAAGACTAGTATTTTGTAGTTGAATTCCTCATTGTACAGTATATAAGAATATATCACTGTTGCCCAAAGTTCAAGACTGTTATTGTTTCCCTTCAATAAAATGCATTCAAAACTACTTTCTGCACATTTCTGCTACTTTCTTAGGAAATACAAATGCAATCGCTTGCTAAAAAAAATATGTTTACACCTATGCAGTAACTATAGCAATAATAACAATAATAAACCTAAATTCAATTCATTTCACCTATTCAACCACCAGAATTCAATCTGGACACTGACCCTCCAAAATGGAGGGAAGTAGAGAACGTTGTCCGAAGAGCAAGAGCGGCCTCGGCTCCTGGGCCTAATGGAGTACCATACAAGCTCTACAAGAACGCCCCGGATGTTCTACGCTTTCTTTGGAGGCTCATGAGGATAGTGTGGCAGAAGGAAATAATACCAAAGGCATGGCGAAGGGCTGGTGGTGTGCTAATCCCGAAAGAGAAGGATGCGACAGACATCAGTCAATTCCGACCAATCTCCCTTCTCAACGTCGAAGGGAAGATCTTTTTCAGTATAATAGCACAGAGGCTGTCCACTTATCTGGAAAGGAACAAGTACATTGATACATCTGTACAGAAAGCAGGCATTCCTGGTTTCTCTGGTTGCCTGGAACATACTAGTATGATTTGGCACCAGATCCAAACAGCTAAGAAGGACAAGAGAGACCTCTATGTCATCTTCCTCGACTTGGCCAATGCCTTTGGCTCAGTTCCCCATGAACTCCTCTGGGAATCCTTCAACATTTTCCACGTACCAGAACCCATCACTACACTGGTAAAGGCCTATTTCCAAGACCTGCAATTGTGTTTCACAACACCTGACTTCACAACAACATGGCAGCGCTTGGAAGTAGGCATAATGGCAGGCTGTACAATTTCTCCTCTGGCCTTCACTATGGCCATGGAAGTCATCATCAGGGCATCGAGATGGGTGGTCGGTGGTGAGAGAACTAAGGAAGGGCTCCGTCTCCCACCTATCCGAGCATACATGGATGACATGACTACACTGACCACCACTGCAGCATGCACCAGGCGGCTACTTGCAAAACTGCAGGATAACATCAAGTGGGCACGGATGAAAATCAAGCCAAGCAAATCTCGAAGCATCTCCATAGTCAAGGGACAGCTTAAAGATGTGAGGTTCTGCATTGGAGATGACCCGATACCAACGGTGTCTGAGCAACCCATCAAGAGCCTGGGTAGATGGTACAACGAAAGCCTCCGGGATAAAGATCAAGTGCAGCAAGTAAGGCAGGACATCGCCGACGGTCTTGAGAACATCAACAAGACCCTACTGCCTGGGAGGCTCAAGCTCTGGTGCCTACAGTTTGGACTTCTCCCCCGGGTAATGTGGCCACTCACCGTCTATGAGGTCCCAATAACAACAGTGGAGAAGATGGAGCGAACCATTACCTCATACGTGAAGAAATGGCTGGGTGTCCCACGATGCCTGAGTAACATCGGCCTCTATGGCAAAGGGGTCCTTGAACTACCTCTTACAAGTCTAACGGAGGAGTACAAGTGCTCTAAAGTAAGACTTCAGATGACATTGAAGGACTCCAAAGACCAGACCATTAGCAAGGCTGCACCTCCCCTACAAACTGGACGGAAATGGACATCATCCAATGCTGTGCAGCAAGCAACATCAGCCCTGAGACACCAAGACATTGTGGGGAATATCCAGCATGGAAGAGGAGGCTTTGGCCTGGCAGCAAGCAAACCAACGTTCCATAAGGCAACAACATCTGAACGCAGGAAGCTGGTGGTCGAGGAGGTGCGAAGACAGGAGGAGACTGCAAGAAGTGCAAAGGCTGTCTCTCTTGCTAAACAAGGGCAATGGACACGGTGGGAAGGCCTGGAGAGGAGAAAGATCAACTGGAGTGAGCTTTGGCAAATGGAGGCAAGCAACATCAGCTTCATCATAAGAGCTGTTTATGATGTGCTTCCATCACCAAAAAATCTACATCAATGGTATGGCGAGGACTCGACCTGCCCCCTCTGCCCAGCTCCAGCGACTCTCAGGCATATAATGACAGGTTGCAAGACCAGCCTCTCACAAGGCCGCTACACCTGGAGGCACAATCAGGTCCTCAAGAGCCTGGCTGCAGCACTTGAGACCAAGAGGAGTGCAACCAATTCATTACCTCCAAAAACAAGCAATCCCGTCAAAACAACAACATTCATCCGGGAGGGACAGAAAAGGCCCAAGTATCTTCCTACAAAGCCAGAAACTGGACACCTAGCTATGGCCCGGGACTGGAAGATGCTTGTCGATATTGGCCAGCAACTCATTTTTCCACCTGAGATTGCTTCTACCAACCTTAGGCCAGACATGGTACTCTGGTCCCCTTCACGAAAGGCTGTGTACATCATAGAGCTCACAGTCCCTTGGGAAAACTCTGTTGAAGAGGCCTACGAACGTAAGAAACTGCGTTACACAGAGTTGGCAGCAGACGCAACTCAGCGTGGCTGGAATGCAAAAGTCTGGCCAGTTGAAGTGGGATGCAGAGGATTCGTGGCTTCTTCCATCATCAGGTTGCTGAAAGAACTTGGAATCCATGGACAGGCTCTGCGGCAGACCGTCAGAGCAGTTTCTCAAGCAGCTGAAAGAGGTAGCCAGTGGATCTGGATCAAACGGAAGGACCCTTGCTGGGCTATAACTTCATGACCCCTCACCCCCACCTGAGAACTCAATTCAGATCCCTCCAACTTGAGGAGGGCATATGAGGTATGCGGTCAGCTGTATGGCTGGCTCAGAGAAGAGGACGCCCCTGCCTTGCACAGTCCTGTGGGACATCTTAATTGGGCATGGGACACAAGCTAAGGCTTGATCACCCTTTAGCTGGCCACCTTTGATGAGGGTGTTTAGTGATTAAAGGCCGAAACACCCACTGATTCGAAGGCACACTACTGAGGATGTGTCCCAAAAATTGACATCTTACCCCAGTCTAAGAAATAAACCTCCCATGCCACTCTGTCAACATCACGGCAAATCTCATGCGAGTGCATTCCATCTATTGGCACAATGGACAGTTTTTAACATCTCGTCCCGTGTTTTATGATTCTGATTATCTGGACCAGTCCAGTGACTGCTGTGAAAGGACAGCTGACAACATAGGAAAGTCTGTGTGACAGCTTGGAGAGACAGCTGACCGGAGGGAATAGACCCCACTGGGGCTGTCATGGGTTAGCTACCCATGTTGGCAGTCTCCGACGCTGTTTCAGTATGTTGGAGACACCCACTAAGTGCTACTGAAAGTCAACAAAGGAACATACCCCTAGAGCCTGCGAGAGCTGGGGCGCAAGATGGCTCAACGACTGATCACACGGTTACGGACCCAGGAACGGAAACGACTACGAGTAGGAACACAGCACATGAGACAACCATAACAGCAGCAGGACACACACTTCAGGTGTGCAGCTGTGGTTGGGAGAGAGTAACATCGGCAAGGGGGTTAAGGATCCATCAAGGGAGGAAAAGGTGCTTGTTAGAGAAGCAGAGACAGGGACCTCGCATTGACCAGTACTTCTTACGAAGTAGCCAGTCAAATCAGTCGAATGAAGCACAGCGACGGGACGCAAACCAAAGTTCGCAGAGCATCAGCACCCCTGTAACTGAGGAGGATAACACAAGCACAGAAATGCCGGTGGATGAACTCACCCAACCACAGAGACCTCTAAAAGAGGAAAAGATCAAAGGGCACAGACCGAGTGTGAAGTGGCCCAAAGCCGTTGAAAAGAGAGAGTGGGAAACAATCAACAACGACCTGACAAAAATCTTGGAACAACAGGTAGGAAAAGCAGAGAAAAAGCTTGAAAGGATGGGAGACATTATCTACCACTACGGAGAAGAGCGCTTTGGCGTAAACGAAAGGAGAAGTGGCAAGACACCTCCCGCGCCAGCCAAATCTAGGAGACAGCAGGAGATCGAGATACTTGTCAGAGAGAGAAGGCAGCTGAGGAAGCAGTGGAAGAAGGCCTCTGATGCAGAGAGAGAAGGTCTCATGCTACTCCAAGCAGACATTAAATGTCGGCTGGCAACCTTGCGAAGAGCAGAAAACTTAAGGAAACTTCGTAGGAAAAAGGAACACTCAAGAACACGGTTCTATAAAAACCCCTTTAAGTTTGTCAAAGATCTCTTCGCAAAGGAAAAGTGCGGAATCCTAAAAACTACAAAGCCTGAACTGGAAGAACATCTGGAAAAGGTCCACCAGGACATGAAAAGGCATGAGCAGATAATCATCCCACATGACATCCCACCTATTCAACCACCAGAATTCAATCTGGACACTGACCCTCCAAAATGGAGGGAAGTAGAGAACGTTGTCCGAAGAGCAAGAGCGGCCTCGGCTCCTGGGCCTAATGGAGTACCATACAAGCTCTACAAGAACGCCCCGGATGTTCTACGCTTTCTTTGGAGGCTCATGAGGATAGTGTGGCAGAAGGAAATAATACCAAAGGCATGGCGAAGGGCTGGTGGTGTGCTAATCCCGAAAGAGAAGGATGCGACAGACATCAGTCAATTCCGACCAATCTCCCTTCTCAACGTCGAAGGGAAGATCTTTTCAGTATAATAGCACAGAGGCTGTCCACTTATCTGGAAAGGAACAAGTACATTGATACATCTGTACAGAAAGCAGGCATTCCTGGTTTCTCTGGTTGCCTGGAACATACTAGTATGATTTGGCACCAGATCCAAACAGCTAAGAAGGACAAGAGAGACCTCTATGTCATCTTCCTCGACTTGGCCAATGCCTTTGGCTCAGTTCCCCATGAACTCCTCTGGGAATCCTTCAACATTTTCCACGTACCAGAACCCATCACTACACTGGTAAAGGCCTATTTCCAAGACCTGCAATTGTGTTTCACAACACCTGACTTCACAACAACATGGCAGCGCTTGGAAGTAGGCATAATGGCAGGCTGTACAATTTCTCCTCTGGCCTTCACTATGGCCATGGAAGTCATCATCAGGGCATCGAGATGGGTGGTCGGTGGTGAGAGAACTAAGGAAGGGCTCCGTCTCCCACCTATCCGAGCATACATGGATGACATGACTACACTGACCACCACTGCAGCATGCACCAGGCGGCTACTTGCAAAACTGCAGGATAACATCAAGTGGGCACGGATGAAAATCAAGCCAAGCAAATCTCGAAGCATCTCCATAGTCAAGGGACAGCTTAAAGATGTGAGGTTCTGCATTGGAGATGACCCGATACCAACGGTGTCTGAGCAACCCATCAAGAGCCTGGGTAGATGGTACAACGAAAGCCTCCGGGATAAAGATCAAGTGCAGCAAGTAAGGCAGGACATCGCCGACGGTCTTGAGAACATCAACAAGACCCTACTGCCTGGGAGGCTCAAGCTCTGGTGCCTACAGTTTGGACTTCTCCCCGGGTAATGTGGCCACTCACCGTCTATGAGGTCCCAATAACAACAGTGGAGAAGATGGAGCGAACCATTACCTCATACGTGAAGAAATGGCTGGGTGTCCCACGATGCCTGAGTAACATCGGCCTCTATGGCAAAGGGGTCCTTGAACTACCTCTTACAAGTCTAACGGAGGAGTACAAGTGCTCTAAAGTAAGACTTCAGATGACATTGAAGGACTCCAAAGACCAGACCATTAGCAAGGCTGCACCTCCCCTACAAACTGGACGGAAATGGACATCATCCAATGCTGTGCAGCAAGCAACATCAGCCCTGAGACACCAAGACATTGTGGGGAATATCCAGCATGGAAGAGGAGGCTTTGGCCTGGCAGCAAGCAAACCAACGTTCCATAAGGCAACAACATCTGAACGCAGGAAGCTGGTGGTCGAGGAGGTGCGAAGACAGGAGGAGACTGCAAGAAGTGCAAAGGCTGTCTCTCTTGCTAAACAAGGGCAATGGACGCGGTGGGAAGGCCTGGAGAGGAGAAAGATCAACTGGAGTGAGCTTTGGCAAATGGAGGCAAGCAACATCAGCTTCATCATAAGAGCTGTTTATGATGTGCTTCCATCACCAAAAAATCTACATCAATGGTATGGCGAGGACTCGACCTGCCCCCTCTGCCCAGCTCCAGCGACTCTCAGGCATATAATGACAGGTTGCAAGACCAGCCTCTCACAAGGCCGCTACACCTGGAGGCACAATCAGGTCCTCAAGAGCCTGGCTGCAGCACTTGAGACCAAGAGGAGTGCAACCAATTCATTACCTCCAAAAACAAGCAATCCCGTCAAAACAACAACATTCATCCGGGAGGGACAGAAAAGGCCCAAGTATCTTCCTACAAAGCCAGAAACTGGACACCTAGCTATGGCCCGGGACTGGAAGATGCTTGTCGATATTGGCCAGCAACTCATTTTTCCACCTGAGATTGCTTCTACCAACCTTAGGCCAGACATGGTACTCTGGTCCCCTTCACGAAAGGCTGTGTACATCATAGAGCTCACAGTCCCTTGGGAAAACTCTGTTGAAGAGGCCTACGAACGTAAGAAACTGCGTTACACAGAGTTGGCAGCAGACGCAACTCAGCGTGGCTGGAATGCAAAAGTCTGGCCAGTTGAAGTGGGATGCAGAGGATTCGTGGCTTCTTCCATCATCAGGTTGCTGAAAGAACTTGGAATCCATGGACAGGCTCTGCGGCAGACCGTCAGAGCAGTTTCTCAAGCAGCTGAAAGAGGTAGCCAGTGGATCTGGATCAAACGGAAGGACCCTTGCTGGGCTATAACTTCATGACCCCTCACCCCCACCTGAGAACTCAATTCAGATCCCTCCAACTTGAGGAGGGCATATGAGGTATGCGGTCAGCTGTATGGCTGGCTCAGAGAAGAGGACGCCCCTGCCTTGCACAGTCCTGTGGGACATCTTAATTGGGCATGGGACACAAGCTAAGGCTTGATCACCCTTTAGCTGGCCACCTTTGATGAGGGTGTTTAGTGATTAAAGGCCGAAACACCCACTGATTCGAAGGCACACTACTGAGGATGTGTCCCAAAAATTGACATCTTACCCCAGTCTAAGAAATAAACCTCCCATGCCACTCTGTCAACATCACGGCAAATCTCATGCGAGTGCATTCCATCTATTGGCACAATGGACAGTTTTTAACATCTCGTCCCGTGTTTTATGATTCTTCAGCTGCTTTATTTTTAGTGGTTTAGTGAAGGCGTGTCATTTTTTACCCTTGGGACAAGGGGAGTATTCAGAATGTTAAGGCTACACAAGTGTTAAGTTAAAAAGATTCAGACTAACACGTAGCACCAGCGACTGAGCAGTCAGTTGTATCACTGCATTGCATAAAATCAATCAACTCTTTATATCGATATCTATATTCTCAATTGCATAGCGTTCATAGACTCGTATCTCCCTAACTAACTTTAAGCGCCAGCTGTCAGAGCAGCTCACAGATCACTGCACCTGTACATAGCCCATCTGTAAACATCCAACTACCTCATCTCCATACTGTTTTTGTTTTTTTGGTCCTTTGCACACCAGTATTTCTTCTTGCACATTCATCTTCTGCACATCTATCGCTCCAGTGTTTAAATTGCTAAATTGTAATTATTTCACCACTATGGCCTATTTATTGCCTTACCTCCCTTATCTTACCTTATTTGCACACACTGTACATAGATGCCCCCCCCCCATTATGTTATTGACTGTATGTTTGTTTATTCCATGTGTAACTCTGTTTGTCACATCTTGGCCAGGTGGCAGTTGTAAATGAGAACTTGTTCTCAACTAGTCTACCTGGTTAAATAAAGGTTAAATAAATAATATATTACTAATCAACTAATCATTACTAATCAAGCACCACACAAACAGATATCAATGCAGCACACAGACCATCATATTACAGTTATTAGAATATTACTTACGATTCTGTATTATCAGTGATGTAGTGATAAAAAAAGTTTGGTAATGGTTAAACTTAAGAGCGTAAAGCACCAAACAAAAACGTATGACATTTTTTTACACCTCGTTTGCGATTGTGAGGCCGGTTGGACGAACTGCCAAGTAATTAAAAAAAAACGTGGTTTTAAAATGAACATGAATTTATCTGGCAGCAGCCCTAGTGGACTTTCCCGCAGTCAGCATGCCAATTGCACTCCCTGAAAACTTCAGACATCTGTAACATTTTGTTGATTGACAAAACTGCACATTTTAGAGAGGCCTTTTATTATCCCCAGCACAAGTTGCACCTGTGTAATGATCATGCTGTTTAATCAACTTTTTGATATGCCACAGGTGTCAGGTGGGTGTATTATCTATATTTTATTTCAGCTCATGAAACCAACACTTTACATGTTGCACTTATATTTTTGTTTAGTATTACTTAAACCTGAACATTGACACAATCAACATTTCAACTAGGTTTAGATAAATTGCTGCCATAATGAAATGAAAAAAAGACAATACAAAGAACTTATACAAAACAGCTTCTTTATTCAATTACAACATACACACTTTAAAATACGATTTGGATGGTGCTTTTAGAATGTCATTTGTTCTATAATTTAAAATAGTGTCGATGTACCAGTATGTGTTCACCCAAAAAAGTAATTGAGCTGCGTAGGACCTGTCATATACCAGCATTCTTTGCATAGGAGTGTAGTGTCCAACTGAAGGGCTTCATGGAGATTAAATAGATCTATATAGAATAGATATGCTTTCAGTAAACATCCATGGGATTCCATGTAGACTAGAGTAGGACTAGAGTAGGACTAGAGTAGGTCCAGGAAACAACTAGTCCTAAAACTGACATGAGGAGTGTGCAATTGTATACACTCAGGCACACAAGGGCACTTTGGCATTCTGATCAGTTCAGTCAGTCATAACGATACAAAGGAACATATTTCTAAAAGGGAAAACAGATCAAGAGCACCCAAATACATTTCTTTAATTATTTTTTATTGTTGTTTCTATAAATAGATTGTCCCATTAAACAGATTGACAGATTTTCATATTTGAACTGAAAATGTTTAAAAGGTCACATGTTTCTTATCTTGTAGATAAACTTCAAAAGTGCTTACAGAAAAGAAAAGATTTAGCTGAGCTCCAATGACTTGGCAGAGTGTCAGACTTCAGTCCCCTTGAAGGAGCAAAATCAATATATTATTTATGATTTACTTTTTGGCCATTGCAACCCTTCCATATTCATAAGGAGGATGGGGCTGTATTTTAGTACAGCTTTGAGGAAGGTAAGTGGATCCTTGACCTTTGTCTAAGTACCACTTCCACCTGCAGCAATTTGGTAAGGGGTTGAAATAAGGGTTTAATCAGGGGTTAGCTGGTGAAAGTTTAGGGTTAGAGGTCAGTTGTGAGGACAGGTGTAACTCCGTGTATGAGCAGGGTAGGACCCAGATCCTTGGTGAGCAATTCCAGCTGGCGCAGGTAGGCCGTGTAGCGGCGCGTGTCAGCCGGGGGGCGGGGTAAATACAGGAAACGCACAGCCGGAGGGGGGTGGGCCTGCTCCAGGATCAACTTATTAACTGCCGACAGATACTCATCCGACAGCCTTGTGGCGTTGCTAGGGAAGCTATTCACATAGTCGTCATCTCCTTCCTCCTCCTCAAACAACCCCTTCTTTCCCAGCCCCTCCTCCTCTCTCCGTGATTGGTGGGAGGGCCTTCGCTTGCCCGCCTCACCCTGCCTCTGCCAATGTAGCGCCACCTGCTGGTCCCAGGGCACTGTGTACACGTTGGCTTTGATCCTCAGCTCCTTAAGCAGCTGACCCAGCTTCCCTTCAGAGCCCCGCAGGCTCCGCCCTTCCTCCACACACAGAAAGAGGCGGAGTCTAGCATGGCGCCAGGCACGGACCATGTTGAGGACGCAGGCCAGCTGGAGCAGGAAGAGGGAGCATGTGTCTACGTAGCTGGAGCTGTCTGGTCTCAGCAGGTTGACGGGCCACACGTCCACGTACAGAGCACCCTTCCCTGGGGACGAGGAGATGGTCGAGGCCCGGTCGAACTGGTGGAAGTAGCGGGCTAGCGCTACATTCTTCATCATCTTCATGGCGTCTGCGATCACCGCCACGTATTCTTGGGGTCCCATGACTTTTCCGTTTTCTCCGATGCCCTCCTCCTTGCCATCAATGGACGCGCGAAGGGCAGGAAAGTGGTAGGGCGGGCGTTCGTCCTCGGGGTCCTGAGTGGGGACGGTAGCATCTGCGAGGGCGGGGTCAGCAAGTTTGTCTTTGGGGGTGCAGTCATCATAGAAACCCAGGACCAAGGTGTTGGGCCTCATCCCACCTAGAGAGACAATGGGATGGAAAGAGGGAGAGACGAGTCAATGGGTATGATAGTAAAAGAGGTGTATGAGTGACAGTTGGGCCAGTTATAGCTAATAGAGAACATGGTATCAGAGAGCAGTGAATATAATCATTGACCTAGGCCAGAGATGAAGAGTAGATGTTGGACTCCATGCCGTACTGAGTCAGCCAGGGTGAGGTTGACAAATGCCTTGATGTTGAGGTGGTCCACCAGAGACAACCATGAGTCATAACGACACTGGAGAGGGTCGGACGGCAATGTGTCTGAGAAAGAGGGGGGGGGGGAGACAGAGTGAGAGAGAAACAAAACATCAATATCTATGCAAACATTTTGGCCAGGGGCCATTATCTGCCAAGTGCTCTTAGAGAATAAGAGATGACCCGATGTATAGTGACCTGATTTGGCAGTGTGCCACAGAAGAACATAAGCTCCAGACAGAAGAGACACACGAGAGAAGCCCCACCCTCTTCAACATATATATCAACGAATTGACGAGGGAACTAGTCTGCAGCACATGGCCTCACCCTACTAGAATCTTAAGTCAAACGTCTACTATTTGCTGATAATCAGATGTTTCTGTCACCAACCAAGGAGGGCCTACAGCAGCACCTACAATCTTCTGCACAGATTTAGCCAGACCTGGGCCCTGACATTAAATCTGAGTAAGACAAAAATAATGGTGTTCCAAAAAAGGTCAAGTCGCCAGGACCACAAATACAAATTTCATCTGGACACCGTTGCCCTAGAGCACACAAAAACCATACATACCTCAACATCAGTGCCACAGGTAACTTCCACAAATCTGTAATCGAGCTGAAAGACAAGGGCATTCTATGCCATCAAAAGGAACATAAATTCGACATACCAATTAAAATCTGCCCCAAAAAAATAGCTGAATCAGTTTACTTTATGGTGTTGAGGCCTGGGGTCCGCTCACCAACCAATAATTCACAAAACGGGACAAACACCCAAATTGAGACTCTGCACGCAGAATTCTGCAAAAATATCCTCCGTGTACAACGTAAAACACCAAATAATGCATGCAGAGCAGAATTAGGCAGATACCCACTAATGATCAAAATCCAGAAAAGACACGTTAAATTCTACAACCACCTAAAAGGTAGAGATTCCCAAACCTTCCATAACAAAGCCATCACCTACAGAGAGATGAACCTGGAGAAGAGACCCCGAAGCAAGCTGGTCCTGGGGCTCTGTTCACAAACAGACAGACCCCACAGAGCCCTAGGACAGCACAGCAACACAATTAGACCCGACCAAATCATGAGAAAATAAAAAGAGAATTACTTGACACATTGGAAAGAATTTATAAAAATGTAAAAACACAAACGAGAATGCAATTTGGCCCTAAACAGAGAGTATGCAGTGGCAGAATACCTGACCACTGTGTCTGACCCAAACTTAAGGAAAGCTTTGACTATGTACAGACTCAGTGAGCATAGCCTTGCAATTGAGAAAGGCCGCCGTAGGCAGACATGGCTCTCAAGAGAAGACCGGCTATGTGCTCACTGCCCACAAAATGAGGTGGAAACTGAGCTGCACTTCCTAACCTCCTGCCAAATGTATGACCATATGAAAGACATTTCCCTCCGATTAATGAGATCCACAAAGAATTCAAAAACAAACCCAATTTTTATAAACTTCCATATCTACATGACATTTGAAATGTCTACTCTTTTGGAACTTTGTGAGTAATGTTTACTATACATTTTTATTGTTTATTATCTACAGTTGAGGTTGGAAGTTTACAATTAGGTTGGAGTAATTAAAACTAATTTTTCAAATTTCTTGTTAACAAACTATAGTTATAGCAAGTCGGTTAGGACATCTACTTTGTGCATGACAAACCATTTTTCCAACAATTGGTTTACAGACAGATTATTTCACTTATAATTCAGTGTATCACAATTCCAGTGGGTCAGAAGTTTATATACAATAAGTTGACTGTGCCTTTAAACAGCTTGGAAAATTTCAGAAAATGTCATGGCTTTAGAAGCTTCTGATAGGCTAATTGACATCATTTGAGTCAATTGGAGGTGTACCAATTGGATGTATTTCAAGGCCTACCTTCAAACTCAGTGTCTCTTTACTTGACATCATGGGAAAATCAAAATAAATCAGCTAAGACTTCAGAAAAATAATTGTAGACCTCCACAAGTCTGGTTCATCCTTGAGAGCAATTTCCAAATGCCTGAAGGTACCACATTCATCTGTACAAACAATAGTACGCAAGTATAAACACCATGGGACCACGCAGCTGTCATAATGCTCAGCAAGGAGACCCGTTCAGTCTCCTAGAAGTGAAAGTACTTTGGTGCGAAAAAGGGAAAATCAATCCCAGAACAACAGCAAAGGACCTTGTGAAGATGCCGGAGGAAACGGGTACAAAAGTATCTATATCCACAGTAAAACGAGTCCTATATCGACATCAAATCAAATTTATTTATATAGCCCTTCGTACATCAGCTGATATCTCAAAGTGCTGTACAGAAACCCAGCCTAAAACCCCAAACAGCAAACAATGCAGGTGTAAAAGCACGGTGGCTAGGAAAAACTCCCTAGAAAGGCCAAAACCTAGGAAGAAACCTAGAGAGGAACCGGGCTATGTGGGGTGGCCAGTCCTCTTCTGGCTGTGCCGGGTAGAGATTATAACAGAACATGACCAAGATGTTCAAATGTTCATAAATGACCAGCATGGTCAAATAATAATAAGGCAGAACAGTTGAAACTGGAGCAGCAGCACAGTCAGGTGGACTGGGGACAGCAAGGAGCCATCATGTCAGGTAGTCCTGGGGCACGGTCCTAGGGCTCAGGTCCTCCGAGAGAGAGAAAGAAAGAGAGAATTAGAGAGAGCATATGTGGGGTGGCCAGTCCTCTTCTGGCTGTGCCGGGTGGAGATTATAACAGAACGTGGCCAAGATGTTCAAATGTTCATAAATGACCAGCATGGTTGAATAATAGTAAGGCAGAACAGTTGAAACTGGAGCAGGAGCATGGCCAGGTGGACTGGGGACAGCAAGGAGTCCTCATGTCAGGTAGTCCTGAGACATGGTCCTAGGGCCCAGGCCAGTTGAAACTGGAGCAGCAGCATGGCCAGGTGGACTGGGGACAGCAAGGAGTCATCATGTCAGGTAGTCCTGGGGCATGGTCCTAGGGCTCAGGTCCTCCGAGAGAGAGAAAGAAAGAGAGAAGGAGAGAATTAGAGAACGCACACTTAGATTCACACAGGACACCTGAATAGGACAGGAGAAGTACTCCAGATAAACAAACTGACCCCAGCCCCCCGACACAAACTACTGCAGCATAAATACTGGAGGCTGAGACAGGAGGGGTCAGGAGACACTGTGGCCCCATCCGAGGACACCCCCGGACAGGGCCAAACAGGAAGAAGCCACTGCTACAAAACCACCATTAAAAAGCCAGAATATGGTTTGCAACAGCACACGAGGACAAAGATCGTACTTTTTGGAGAAATGTCCTCTGGTCTGATGAAACAAACATAACTGTTTGGCCATAATGACCATTGTTGTGTTTGGAGGAAAAAGGGGGAGGCTTGCAAAAAAGAACACCATCTCAACCGTGAAGCACAGGCTGGCAGCATCATGTTGTGGGGGTGTCTTGCTGCAGTAGGGACTGGTGCACCTCACAAAATAGATGGCATCATGAGGAAAATTATGTGGATATATTGAAGCAACATCTCAGGACATCAGTCAGGAAGTTAAAGCTTGGTCGCAAATGGATCTTCCAAATGGACAATGACCCAAGCATACTTACAAAGTTGTGGCAAAATGGATTAAGGACAACAAAGTCAAGGTATTAGAGTGGCCATCACAAAGCCCTGGCCTCAATCCTATAGACATTTTGTGGGCAGAACTGAGAAAGTGTGTGAGAGCAAGGATCCTACAAACCTGACTCAGTTACACCAGTTTGTCAGGAGGAATCGGCCAAAATTCACCCAACTTATTGTGGGAAGCTTGTGGAAGGCTACCCAAAACATTTGACCCAAGTTAAAACATTTAAAGGCAATGCTACCAAATACTAATTGAGTGTATGTAAACTTCTGACCCATTGAGAATGTGATGAAATAAATAAAAGCTAATCACTATACTATTGTGACATTTCACATTCTTAAAATATAGTGGGGGGTTTTTACTAGGATTAAATGTCAGGAATTGTGAAAAACTGAGTTTAAATGTATTTGGCTAAGGTGTACGTAAACTTCCAACTTCAACTGTATTTCACTTGCTTTGGCAATGTTAACATACGTTTCCCATGCCAATAAAGACCTTGAATTGAATTGAGACAGAGGCTGGGCTTGTCAATACTGGAGGAGCTCAGTCACCACTGAAAGTGACACTATACCAGAGAGAAAAAAAAGTGACACTATACCAGAGAACAGTCTGATCACAGGACCACACCCCTACACTACAGAGAACAGCCTGATCACAGGACACCATATAGCACCACACACCTACACTACAGAGAACAGCCTGATCACAGGACACCATATAGCACCACACACCATATAGCACCACACCATATAGCACCACACACCATATAGCACCACAGAGAACAGCCTGATCACAGGACACCATATAGCACCACACACCTACACTACAGAGAACAGTCTGATCACAGGACACCATATAGCACCACACACCTACACTACAGAGAACAGCCTGATCACAGGACACATATAGCACCACACACCTACACCACAAAACAGCCTGATCACCAGAGACCATATAGCACCACACACCTACACTACAGACAACAGCCTGATCACAGGACACCATATAGCACCACACACCTACACTACAGAACAGCCTGATCACAGGACACCATATAGCACCACACACCTACACTACAGAACAGCCTGATCACAGGACACCATATAGCACCACACACCTACACTACAGAACAGCCTGATCACAGGACACCATATAGCACCACACACCTACACTACAGAGAACAGCCTGATCACCAGAGACCATATAGCACCACACACCTACACTACAGACAACAGCCTGATCACCAGAGACCATATAGCACCACACACCTACACTACAGACAACAGCCTGATCACCAGACACCATATAGCACCACACACCTACACTACAGACAACAGCCTGATCACCAGACACCATATAGCACCACACACCTACACTACAGACAACAGCCTGATCACCAGACACCATATAGCACCACACACCTACACTACAGACAACAGCCTGATCACCAGACACCATATAGCACCACACACCTACACTACAGAGAACAGCCTGATCACCAGACACCATATAGCACCACACACCTACACTACAGAACAGCCTGATCACCAGACACCATATAGCACCACACACCTACACTACAGAACAGCCTGATCACCAGACACCATATAGCACCACACACCTACACCACAGAGAACAGCCTGATCACCAGACACCATATAGCACCACACACCTACACTACAGAACAGCCTGATCACCAGACACCATATAGCACCACACACCTACACCACAGAGAACAGCCTGAACACCAGAGACCATATAGCACCACACACCTACACTACAGAACAGCCTGATCACCAGACACCATATAGCACCACACACCTACACTACAGAACAGCCTGATCACCAGACACCATATAGCACCACACACCTACACTACAGACAACAGCCTGAACACCAGAGACCATATAGCACCACACACCTACACTACAGAACAGCCTGATCACAGGACACCATATAGCACCACACACCTACACTAGACAACAGCCTGATCACCAGAGACCATATAGCACCACACACCTACACTACAGACAACAGCCTGATCACCAGAGACCATATAGCACCACACACCTACACTACAGAACAGCCTGATCACAGGACACCATATAGCACCACACACCTACACTACAGACAACAGCCTGAACACCAGAGACCATATAGCACCACACACCTACACTACAGAACAGCCTGATCACAGGACACCATATAGCACCACACACCTACACTACAGACAACAGCCTGATCACCAGAGACCATATAGCACCACACACCTACACTACAGACAACAGCCTGATCACCAGAGACCATATAGCACCACACACCTACACTACAGAACAGCCTGATCACCAGAGACCATATAGCACCACACACCTACACTACAGACAACAGCCTGATCACCAGAGACCATATAGCACCACACACCTACACTACAGAGAACAGCCTGATCACAGGACACCATATAGCACTACACACACAAAGTGGCCAATTTATTAGGTACACCCATCCAGTACCAGTTCTGGATGCATAGAGGGGGCGGGGTCAGAACAGTCTGATTTTTTGGGGCCATCCTGACTCTGACATCAGCATGATACAACAGGAACCGGGATTCGTTGGACCAGGTAATGTTTTCCACTCCTCAGTTGCCCTGTGTTGGGGATGGCGTGCCCACTGGAGGCGCTCTTGTTTTTAGCTGATAGGAGTGGAGCCCGGTGTGACAAGGACCGACGAGTTATGAATTCCGAGATACAGTTCAGCAGTGGTTCCCAAACTGTGCCAGGGCGACGGGTCGGTGCAGGATGTTCTCCAATGCTGGAAGGGGGTCCTGAATGAAAACATTTGGAAACTGTTGTACTGTGTCGTTATTTTCCCGTTTGTGGCCCGCCTGTTACCTGTTATTTTGCCATTCTCCTTCGACCTCATCAGGGAGCTGATTTCGCCCACAGGACTGCCGTCTGAATAGATGTTTTTGTTTGTTGCACCATTCTCTGTAAACCCTAGACACTGATGTGGGTGAAAAGCCCAGGAGGCCGGACATTTCTGAGATAATGGAACAAGCACCTGGCAGCGACTCGCTGTCTGTAGGAGCGGACTATTTTCGTGAACGAGGTGGTGTATCTAATAAACGTCACACTGGTAAGCAGCCTGGCTTACCACACATATAACTTTAGTTACTGTACTAGCCAAGTCGGAGACATACTTCTTCAAACATTGGTTTGACATCAACTCAGTCGAACAATTCCCCTAGACATTCACCAAGAAGCCTGAACTGAAATAGATGAGTGGGAGGTATTCAGCCACTCTTGGGGAATAATGGAAGTGAAATGGGAACGGCTTCTTTACTCTGGAAAAGCCAACATCTCCGTATGCCCTCTTACCCAGGTCTCCTAGCTGTACATGTCCCAGGACATAGAGACCACTCTTCTTGATGTCGTTGATGAAGGTGATGAGACCTACACTGCTACGGGGGTTAGATACCATCAGCAACACCTGGGGTCTCCAGAACTTCACATGGTCCTTACGCACGTCCAACATCAACAGGTACTTACGCACCTGGAGGGAGAGAAAGAGAGACAGGTTACAACAGAGCTATATACTGTATTCTCTATAGCAGTGGTTCCCAACCATTTTGGGTTAAATGTACCACCAACTGAATTTTGCTCTGCCAGAAGGAGTACCCAATCTGGTCTCATGAGCCTTCTCAATTACCCCATGGATAGGACAGGTACTCCCAGGGGTCCTAGTACCCATACTTGGTAACCACTGCTCTATACTGCACACACAATAGTTATCAGGACTGGATGACTGGTAACACACAGACACAGAATCTTAATTTGACCAATAGTCACAGCAAAATACTTTTAGTCCGGTAGTTAGGCTATTAGCCGTAGGCTACATGAAAGGTGCAATACTGTTAAGATAACCATGTGTTAGTGTGGGCTTTCAGTGAATTTATTTCAATCAAAGCTCCTCTGCATTTCCTTCAGCACAGTAAAATTCTCAGCAACAGAAGACTGATCAAATGAAGATCCTACATGTGTACAATACATTGGTTGCCAAGGCATGTTGCTACTACTGTAGTGGCCAGATGATTTGGCAAACTCCCCAGTTGTTCATATTGTTATACCATACATGTTCATGTCATATACATTATGTATGGTACAACAACAAACCACAGAGGAGTTGGCTAAATCACAGATCTGGTTACTATAGGCAACTAGAAAAATGTTGTATATCGCTAAAGTTTGACACTGAATAAAAGCATTCCTTCACTCTCCTGACACACACGTTCTTATGCATCCCCCACACCAAGCTTCCTGTCTGCAGAGTGTCTGTGTGGTCTAGTCAAGATTCCGCCAATGCAGAAACAAATTGGATCCACAATCAGAATCCCATTAAGACATGAGCCTGTAGCAGAGACTGCAGACTAGGGAGTGTGTAGGAGGGGTGTGTGTGGTGGTCATGAAGAGATAGTTGTCATTAAGGAAAGGGAGTACCGCCGACCTCCAGCCATATTCTCATTACATAAAATCACAGAGCTGTAATTATATCTATAGTACTAATGTTGAAACATTCCAAGTCTGGAACATAAACCTGCCTCTCCTATATTCATTCCTGTTACCTAGCCAACCATAGAGCTAATTAGCAAATACTAGGTCCAAATGGCAGATATTCAAGATAATGGGACTATTAAAATCCTCTGAAAACATTGTTCCTTCCACCTTCCTTGGAGTGATCACTGAAGGGGCATGGCTGGATATGTGAAAGATGTGTAGTCTAGGTTTCCTTAAGATCACTGTTTACTTTACAGGAGACACTAAGTATTTTAATAACTAATCACTATGATAAAAAGTACTGTAACCATGCTTATGACCAGACAACCTCATCTGAATAATTAGTGTGTGTGTGTGTGTGTGTGTGTGTGTGTGTGTGTGTGTGTGTGTATGTTTATGTGAGAATGTGTGCATGTTCGTGTTTACATACTGCTAATGATGAGAACACTAAACACTCATAATAACACAATCATTATCATCATAATAATCATTATCAAAGTTTCTGCTAAACAGAGAAAGGTCCTGGAGTCAATGTGCTTCTGCCTCCTCCACTAATCTCTCCCTCACGCCGTCTCTCTCCATCACCCTCTCCTGATCCATCTCGATCTTCTGATCCATCACTTCTATTCTCAATCACTCCTCTCCATTACCCTCTTCCATTGCATTTCCAACTTGTATTATTTTAGTAATCTATAAATTAATTAATTTACATCACTCCTTCAATACTATCAGCTTGCATCTCCTTGGCTGGATCACATGAATCCCTTCTTCGTCTTTCCTCAATGTCACCCAGTTGGCACCGATCCATACTGAGCACTGCCGAAACATGCACCCTCGTAATCCACACACACACACACACACACACACACACACACACACACACACACACACACACACACACACACACACACACACACACACACACGTTAGTTTAATCTAAGTGGGCCAGTCTCTCTGCGTTCCCCTCGTTTCCCTCTCTCCCTGGGGACTGGGGGATGGGGAGGAGAGGGAGCAGTGGAGGAGAAAGGCTCAATAAGTTAAGTGGCTGTAATAATACTCCTGGAGCAGCCTAGCTTTTGACAGGCTCCTGGCACCTTACTGCCCTGGCAACAGTCCCCTTGGCAACAGTCCCTCCTAGCAACACTACCCCCCTCCTTGAAAATATGGTGTGCAGAGCAAAAGGCTTGTAAAATAGAGGACAAATGCACAAACACTTCTGGATAAGAGGCTTGGGCGGTATACCGTATATACACACACCTTATACCAGGGTATTTCCAAATAGCCATGGGATGGTTTTTCAATACCGTCAAAACAATTTCCTTTAAGTTTTTCAATAAATTGTAATATTTGTAGCTACTTAAGTAAATTCCCCACAGTCAACTTGTGCAATACGTTAGGAGATAAAGCAAATTGCGTTCTTAAATTTCACCTGGCACATTATTCTACATTATGAAGCTTACCATAGTTGAGCAACTTGTTTGTAAATAACAACGGGTGAAAGAGGGAGCAGGTGACTGAGGTGAGAGGAGCTGTGTATTGACAAGGGTTGCATTTTATACTGAAAGTCATGACAACAGAAGAGCAACGCTATTTGGCTGGCAGTCACACAAGGAGCTTACAATGAACAGGCAAGGTCTTTTTTGCAAAAATTATGCATGGCCATCATATTTATAATGTTTGTGATAGAAATAATGTAGCCAGCTGCATTTCCTATGTTTTAAAGTTAATCTAGCATTTTACTGGAGAAAAGTAGGCTGGTTACACTGAGAAAAGTAGGCTGGTTACACTGAGAAAAGTAGGCTGGTTACACTGAGAAAAGTAGGCTGGTTACACTGAGAAAAGTGCAAGAGAAAAGTAGCTCCACATCAGTCAGAGCGCTGTCTGCTGATAAATTGACGAACAGGCATTCTTCATTTGAGTGGAGAAGTGCAACAGAAGCACAAAATTAGTCTGATGACGAGCAGAAATTACAACAAGAAGCATTTTAGACCTGCGTTTACAAAACGCAGCCAAAATTCACTATTTCTTATGCATTTTATACTGTTTTCCTGTATGAACTAATTCTGCATTAACGCGACCCTCAAGTTGAATTGGCTAGACATCTAAGAGGCTGAATTAATAAGGCGACAGGGGATCATATTGTGTTAGCTTTCTGCCATGTTTGAGAAGTCAAAGCCCTTTGGATGAGTTCTGTACAACTGCCACTGTTATCTTGATTCTCTGGTGTTTTTCTTTTCCTTCCTCTTCTCAGCCCGTCTGCTAATCCCCTCCCTCAAGTCAGAGCAAGCAGGCCCGTTGCCCTAGTGAATCCAGACTCCACGCATGTACGGATGCTGCACTAGCGACAGCACCGTTGTTGTTCCTTCAGAGAAGGATGCATAAAAAAAATGGGTTCACTTGCACAACGTTGCTCATTCACAAGCGCTTGAAGATGTCTAAACTCACCAAATAAGACATTCAGTAACTCCTATATGTGTTTAACTTTGAGCTAGATTGCCTGTCTTTGCGATTCATTTACTTTAGTTTGCGCTCGTTAACATACAGTACTTATCTAGCAGCTTGAAATTCGCTATTAATTATGCAAATTTAGTTAGCATTCTGGTAATAGACGCCTGGACACCGCTCAACCCTACTGGATGACATCATAATGTTCTGCAGACTGATCTAGCTGAGGAAGTGAATGTGGCGCAGAAGTGTGTGTGTGTACACATGGTACTGTGTACCTGGTGGAAGATGAGAGCCTGGCTGATATAGCCCCAGCTGCTGGTAGGGCTGAGGTAGTGGATGAGCAGCAGTAGAAGCAGCATGAAGGCGATGGAGGCTGAGGCGTAGATAGAGTTGATCAGGAACATCATAACAGCACAGCCCACGATGCCCAGCACACAGGTGTGCCACGTGAAGTAACGGAACGTGGGCCTGGAGGGAGAGGGGAGAGGGTTTACACACACGTAAATTAATTTGCTTTTAGAGATGCAAATTATCTTAATTTCTCTCTCGCTTTCCCACTCTCTCGCTCACGTGAGCATTCTAAGTGAATGTAAAGCTCTAAGCATGATAAACAACTGGAGGTGAGTCAGTATATAGAAAGTGATGGGGTTATTTATCTGCTGTGCTTTTGTGAGCAGTCTTAATGACTAACTGCATCTATAGAAAAGGTGTACAGTTTGTGTGTAGTGTCCATGCACGTGTGTGTGTGTTAATGTGTGTGAGTTTGAGCGAGAGTAAATTAGTGTGTGTTAGTTCATGTGTGAGTGAGTGAAACAATTGAGACATGGATTGTGTGTGTGTGTGTGCCATTCAGAGGGTGAATGGTCAAGACAAAATATTTAAGTGCCTTTGAACGGGGTTTGGCAGTAGCTGCCAGGCGCACCAGTTTGAGTCAAGAACAGCAACGCTGCTGGGTTTCACGCAACAGTTTTCTGTGTGTATCAAGAACCAAGGGACATCCAGCCACCAACCAAGGGACATCCAGCCACCAACCAAGGGACATCCAGCCACCAACCAAGGGACATCCAGCCACCAACCAAGGGACATCCAGCCACCAACCAAGGGACATCCAGCCACCAACCAAGGGACATCCAGCCACCAACCAAGGGACATCCAGCCACCAACCAAGGGACATCCAGCCAACTTGACAACTTTGGGAAACATTGGAGTCAACATGGGCCAGCATCCCTGTGGAAAGCTTTCGACAGTAAAGCCCATGACTCAATGATTTGAAGCTGTCCTAAGGGTAAAATGGGGTGGTGCAACTCAATGTTTTATGCATCACTGCTGTAGATATTCTCAGTTTAGCGTGTTTTAATTCCCCTACACTCAGCACAAAAAGAAACGTCCTCTCACTCTCAACTGCTTTTATTTCAGAAAACTTAACATGTGTAAATATTTGTATGAACATAAGATTCAACAACTGAGAAATAAACTGAACAGGTTCCACAGACATGTGACTAACAGAAATTGAATAATGAGTCCCTGAACAAGGGGAGGGGGGTCAAAATCAAAAGTAACAGTCAGAATCTGGTGTGGCCACCAGCTGCATTAAGTACTGCAGTGCCTCTCCTCCTCATGGACTGCACCAGATTTGCTAGTTCTTGCTGTGAGATGTTACCACACTCTTCCACCAAGGCACCTGCAAGTTCCCGGACATTTCTGGCTGGAGTGGTGTAAAGCTCACTGCCATTGGACTCTCAAACAGTGGAAAAGTGCTCTCTGGAGTGATGAATAACACTTCACCATCTGGCAGTCTGGCGAAGGGGTTTGGTGGATGCCAGGAGAATGCTACCTACCCAATGCTTAGTGCCAACTGTAAAGTTTAAAGGGAAATCTTAATGCCACAGGGTAAAATAACATTCTAGACGATTCTGTGTTCCAACTTTATGGCAACATTTTGGGGAAGGCCCTTTCCTGTTTCAGCATGACAATGCCCCGTGCACAAAACGCGATGTCCATACAGAAATGGTTTGTTGAGATCGGTGTGGATGAACTTGACTGGCCTGCAGAGCCCTGTTCTCCACCCCATCAAACACCTTAGGGATGAATTGGAACACTGACTGTGAGCCAGGCCTAACGCCCAACATCAGTGCCCGACCTCACTAATGCTTGTGAATGAATGGAAGCAAGTCCAAACAGCAATGCCCCAACATCTAGTGGAAAGCCCTTCTAGAAGAGTGGAGGCTGTTATAAACAGCAGACGAGGGACCAACTCCATTTAAATCCCATGATTTTGGAACGAGATGTTCGACGAGCAGGCATCCACATACTTATGGTAGTGTATCACATGCCTTACTTGTATTTTCCACCATAAATAAAATCAGGATTATGCCTCTACCACCATTCATTCCAATTAGACTGGTTTAGATTTCCCCCTGACCAATAGGTCTGCCATTTCCATCCCATTCTGGAACTGAGGGTTTTTGACATAGCCCCTCTAATAAATTAATAGGATATATGTTTGTGATAGGGCTGTTTACTGCCCCCGTTGGAGTAATTGCATGGGCTCACGAGAGTTTTGGCGGCCGAAACCTTTCGGTCACGCGAAAAAACAGGTTACTATTATGTGCGCTCTGCTCCGGTCCTGTCTTTTTTCCAAGATCGATTATACAATGCATGCGTTTCTGTTCATCCTCACGATTGCTGTACACCTTTATAACATGTTAAAGCTTGATTATTAACTTAGTTTGATAAGTTTAGTCGACATATTATATGTAAGTTTGACGTTTTGGTGCGCATCCACTTGACTTTTGGCTACATTTCAACCGAAATGTGTCTGTTTGAGAACCGAAAGACACAGACTGGTAAGTATAATTCCTTCCAGGTCTTCTGATGGAAGAACAGCAAAGGTAAGGGAATATTTATGTGGTCAATTTGGGTTTCTGTTGACTCCAAGATAGGAGCCATAATGCTACTTTTTGAGCGCCGACTCATAGTATAGCCTAGTGAACGAAACCTGTAACGTTAAAAATAAATGTAACACAGCGATTGCATTTAGAAGAAGTGTATCTTCCTATACATATGTAGAACATGCATATTTAGTCAAAGTTTATGATGTGTATTCCTTGTTAGCTGACGTTATCTGCCGGAGCTATCGTCATTTCTCAGGACATTTGAGTAGCATTTTTTGAACGATGCATCATTGTAAACAGAGATTTATGGATATATATAGCATATTATTGAAAAAAACAAATGTACTGTGTAACATGTTATATTACTGTCATCTGATGAAGATTTCAAAAGTTTAGTGCATTATTTTTCTTTTAATCCTGCGTTTGTTGATTGCATATTTTTTTCAACTTGGCTATGCAAATTAGCTGTGTCTTCGGTGGTGGTTTGACATAAATATGTGCTATGTTTTCGCCGTAAAACATTTTAGAAATCTGACTTGCTGGGTAGATAAACAAGGTGTTTATCTTTCATTTGAGCCATTGGACTTGTTAATGTGTGGAGGTTAAATATTTTTAGGAATATTTTTGTGTTCCATGCGCCACCTTCCAGCTGAAAGTGTGTGTGTGTGGGGGGGGGTGTTCCAAAATTGGAACCCTAGTCCCCTTCTGGTTAACAAAGTGGGATTGAAAGAGATTAATGGAATTTTTTCTAATCAGCTTACAAAATACTCCATAATGTCAAAGTGAAAAGAAAATCCTACAATGTGACTTTCTGGATTTTTTTTCTTCTCATTTTGTCAGTCATAGTGTGTACCTATGATGTAAATTACAGGCCTCTCATCTTTTTAAGTGGGAGAACTTGCACAATTGGTGGCTGACTAAATACTTTTTTGCCCCACTGTATATTCATGTTTTATTCATCTCTAAAAAAATTGATATTTCTTCCACTTTGAATTATTTTGTATAGATCGTTAAAATATACAATTAAATTCATTTTTATTCCCACTTTGTAATACAATCAAATGTGAAAAAGTCCAAGGGAGGTGTGTGTGTGTGTCCGTGTGTGTGATGTGCGTGTGTGATGCGTCTGAGCTCCCCCTTATGGGCAGGTGCAGTAAAGGTAGGGTCATTGATCACGTAGTGACCCTAATCTCCTGCAATAACATCTTCAGCAGCTAAACAGCTATTACGGATAGCTACTGTCATTTCCATCCAAATGAACAGGCCCGGGCCCAGCTGGGAGCGCTAGGCTACGCTAAAAGACAGCTTCATTAACAGAGTGGAACGCACCCGAGCACTAAATGCTCGGGAGAGAGAGAGAAGACTGGCGCAGTCGTTACCCTTCTCTCCATCACTAGAGTGAAATGCTCTTCTTTCCCCTACTATTTGCTCTAACTTTCTCTCCCTACTTTCCATTTGTTTTATTGCCAATTTCACATAATTTGTCACCCCCAATGTCTTACTTCTCAGTCTTAACCCCCCCTCCCTCCCCTCACATCCCTCCACTCCTCTCTTACTCTCCCTCCCTGACAGAGAGTGTTATTATTTTAAAAGCTCACCCTGCCTGTGCTCCCTCTCCACCTCCCTTTCTTTTGCTCTTTGTAATCCCTCTCTCATTAGTGTCAGTGTATCGCTGGCACTCCCCATGTCTCCCCCCTTCTTCCCACCTCCCTCCTTGCCCGCAACCCAATCATTTCCCAATGACTGATGTCACTTTGCTGACATCAGCAAAAACAAAAAGTGTCCACCATCAAGTACTTAGGGAGAGAGAGGGGACCCGGCAGCCAGCCAAAAGACACGTCATGATTAGAGGACACAACTGTGCTACTGCCAACCATCACCTTAAAACACCCCCGCTCTGCAAACACACACTCAAGTGCACTCAAAGCTGGCAGATCTAGAAGTACGTCAGTGAGTGCTCAGACATTACGTCAGTCATATCATTCAGAAGGGTCTCTCACTGTAATTAGAGTAACCTTCACAAAATGTACGCCAAGAGTGACAGAATAGTCAGACTCACTGCATGTGTAGTTAATAACAGAGCCTGGGCTTCAAGTCTTAACCAAAAACCTAGCCTGTGTGTGTCTAAGCCAGTCAGCCCGGTCCTCTAAACCCAGTAGTAAGTCCCAGAGGAGCGCTCTGGAAAACTGGAGCCAGTCACTGATGAAGCTGCAGCCAACCCCTTTACACACACATTCAGAAAGATGAAGAGGAGTGTGTTTGACACAGTGGACACATTTACGGGACACCGTTTTTTCTTTTTAATTAAAAAAATATTCACACCCCTATACACAATATTCTTTGACACATACACACACACACACTTAACAAGCAGACAGCTCTTCCGCTACATCATAATTCAGCAGTCCCCTCCCCTTCCCATCAGTTAAACAACAGTGTGCCAAATTTAGGGGAAAGAAAATATTTCTGCTAAATTAGTTATGCTAATTACAGAGCAGTTCTCAGGGGAGAGCAGTGCTAAATGGCTTTAAATGATTTGCGCCTGGAAAGAGGTGCAGGGAACACAATCAACAACAACAAAAACAACAACACCCAGAACCCGCCCTGCAACAGCAGCAGCAACATGCAAATATAATTAAGGAAGTGCACCACAGCAGCTAGCCAACCACGTGCCTTATCAGCCCCCAGCTGAACCCCATCGGCCAATAGGGAGGGCGATACGGAGAGAGGGAAAAGTTTGGGTAACATACATACACATAAAACTTTCTAACTTTATATACCCTTGACACATGGACAAGCACAGATCTGGACAGAGAAGTACAGTGAGGTAGGAACTTCTAGAGATAGTTTCTCCTTAATGAAAAATGGGTTGTGATATACGTGTCCACACCAACTCAATCACACATCAACGGCATACATTAGAGCTGCACGACATGATTATCTTGATACTCTTAGCTCTAAGACTAACTGAACTGTGCTGCCTGCTTGAGTGAAAGGAGGTGGGTCTTGGTGCGTGTTTGCGCAGTGGATATAGCATGTCTATATCGTAACTTCAATTAAAATGTGATTAAATCAACATTTGAGGATTCACAGTATTCAACACACACTTATTTTCAGTCCTTCTCAGATGTGCAGCTGGGAGCTGTGGCCAGTTTATGTCTTAATTAGCACGTGGCCACAACACCCAGCTGGTGCACACTGTGGAACACTAACTTTCCACACCATCCAACCATCAGATAGGATGCCGTGCTCTCTCTCTCTTCTTCAAAGAAGTAATGAGTCCTAATGTAGCCTAAGCTACTGAAAATAGGCCTTTTACATGATGAAATCATGACAGGAGAGTTTTATTCATATTAAAATAGATGTGTTCAGACAGACTACTTTAGGAAACTTACTGAAGGGACATACCGTATAGGTCTATAGAGATAATCAGCCAACTCACACACCAGTAAAGCACCCGTCAATCAAAGCCACCAGCAAATATTTCTCCTTTCCTGAAAACATATTAAAAAACCTTGGCCTACCTTTCCAGAAGTAGGCTATAAGATAATTAATTGACAAGGAAAGTATGAAGCGGACAGCTAAGCTATAGTATGAAGACGAAATTGGCCATCATCAAAATAGCAACAAATACACACGTCCTCAGCCTATTTATCAGCGACGCTGATCAGAGGGGGAGTTTTGGAAAGACTTTTTACTGTGAGGAACTATTATAATTTCAATGGATGTAAAACAAACAAAAAAATGGACTTTGTTGACGAAAAGCTGGGCACTAAATAATGAGTTCATAAGATAGTGTAAATTTAGCTAGCTAGCAATCAGGTAGGTCTGCGCGCACACACACACACACACAACACACACACACACAAAGCTCCGTCAACATTAATAGAACAAAGAAACTAGACACTAGACACATGCTCAATGCTCAGAGTGTAAATGATAGTATGATAAAACATGTTTTCTCATAAGTGTAGCAGGTTGTGAAATCTGCAAATAGCTCTGGCTGAGCCACTCAAGGACATTCAGAGACTTGTCCCAAAGCCACTCCTGCTTTGTCTTGGCTGTGTGCTTAGGGTCTTGTCCTGTTAGGTGAACTTTGCCCCAGTCGGAGGTCCTGAGCACCCGGAGCAGGTTTTCATCAAGGATCTCTGTACTTTGCTCCGTTCATCTTTCCCTCATTCCCGACTAGTCTCCCAGTCCCTGCATCTGAAAAACATCCATATACTGCCACCACGCTTCACTGTAGGGATGGTGCCAGGTTTCCTCCAGAAGTGACGCTTGGCAATCAGGCCAAGGAGTTCAATCTTGGTTTCATCAAACCAGATAATCTTGTTTCTCATTGTCTGAGAGTCCTTTAGGTGCCTTTTGGCATACTCAAAGATGGCTATCATGTGCCATTTACTGAGGAGTGGCTTCCGTCTGGCTACTCTACCATAAAGGCCTGATTGGTAGAGTGCTGCAGAGATGGTTGTCCTGCTGGTAGGTTCTCCCTTCTCCACAGAGGAACTCCAGAGCTCTGTCAGAGTGACCATCAGTTTCTTGGTCACCTCCCTGACCAAGGCCCTTCTCCCCCGATTGATCAGTTTGGCCAGGCAGTCAGCTCTTCTTAGAGTATTGGTGGTTCCAAACTTTTCCATTTAAGAATTATGGAGGCCACTGTGTTCTTGGGGACCTTCAATGCTGCAGAAATCTTTTGGTACCCTTCCCCAGATCTATGCCTTGACACAATCCTGTCTCGGCGTTCTATGGAAAATTCCTTTAACCTCATGGCTTGGCACTGTCAACTGTGGGACCTTATATAGACGGGTGTGTGCATTTCCAAATCATGTCCAATCAATGTCATTTACCACAGGTGGACTGTTTCTACAACACAAGTTGTAGAAACATCTCAAGGATGATCAATAAAACAGGATGCACCTGAGCTCAATTTCAAGTCTCATAGCAAAGGGTCTGAATACTTATGTAAATGTGATATCAGTTTTCAATTTTTAATAAATTTGCAAAAATGTCTAAAAACCAGTTTGCTTCGTCATTACGGGGTAGTGTGTATTGATTGATGAGGAAAACAACGATTTAATCAATTTTAGAATAAGTCAAGGGGCCTGAATATTTTGAGCGCACTGTACACACACACACAACGCTGTCCCTCCCACACAGATCCAAACCCTGCATACGCCACAGGAGCCTGCTAAGGGGAGAACGGCTCATAATAATGGCTGGAATGGTATCAATCATGTAACGCCAGGGTAGTGGGTTCGATCCCCGGGACCACCCATACGTAGAATGTATGCACACATGACTGTAAGTCGCTTTGGATAAAAGCGTCTGCTAAATGGCATATATTATTATATTATTAATCACCTGGAAACCCATGTGTGCTGTGTTTGATACCATTCCACTCATCCTGCTCCAGTCATTACCATGAGCCCGTCCTCCCCAATTAAGGTGCCACCAACACCCCCCCACCACACACACACACACACACACACACACACTTGCTGTTGCTACTCTGCTCTTTATTTTACTCTTTATAATAAGAATATCCATCATGATACCTAGTCACTTTACCCTGCCTTCATGTACATATCTACCTCAAAATACCTCGTACACCTGCACATTGATCTGGTACCTGTACATAGCACCATTCTTCTGTACTTTATGTTATTCCTCAAGTTAATTACCATTTCATTTTGTATTATTATTTCTTAACTCTGCATCGTTGGGCAATGTTCTTAAGCAAGCATTCCACTGTAAAGTCTACACCAGTTTTATTTGGCGCATGTGATAAATACAGGGACTTAGTACCTGAAGTTAGGAGCAGAGGCCCACTCCAGAGCCAGACAGGCCAGGTCCACAGCTGCATAGACCAGCAGGAAGAAGATGGTTACAATGCTGGCGATGGTGTTCAACTTCCCTGCGAACAACACCAACTACAGATGGAGAGAAGAGTAAAACTGTGATTAATGTTTTATTGACGGGAGAGAGAAAAAGGACAGAGGGAAGGCTCTTTTACAAAAGCATTCATTAGCTATTAACTGAGCCCTCAGCCACAGGCCAGCATGGGCAAATGATGGGCCTGCCAGTGCACCACTCAATCATCTGTGTGTGTGAGATCAGGTCACTCGTCTTCATGCTGTATGCCCAGTCCATGTAACGTGTACATGATACTGCAACATTTCCCCAGTTTTTTTATACTCACCCCTCGCTCCCTCCATCCATTGCTCCCTTTCTCTCGTCTGAGATTGTTTAACATGGAGTGAGATTAGATTATCGTTTGTGTCATCAGTGTATCATTGAAATAGCTGAGAGTGAAAGAGAGAGCATGCGAGGGATAGAAAAGAGGGCCAGGACTAGTGACTCAATGAGCTCTGATACAGGCTAACGATTTCCTCTAATTACTCCCCCACTCCAGCAGAGAAACAGAGCGAGGGATGAGAGAGGAAGAGAAAGACAAGCCATTTAGCCTTTCTCACTTCTTGAAGAGTATCTGACTATCCAATCATTAACAGAGCTCTCTCCTCTTTGCATCTTTACCCTCCCATCTCCTGCCTCCACTCTCACCACTGGTCTCCCTTTCTTGTTAAGTCTTGGCCATTTCTCAGTAATCTCAAATGACTTCCCTTTCTCCTCTACTCTCTCAATCTATCTTTCCTTCATCTGAATTGATCAGATTATTGAGCGTGTGAAATTAGACCTAATCTATCCTCTGTGTCTCATCTATACTAGGAACCAGGAGAGGAGGACAGACAACCAGGGGTTCCCATTGTTTTACCTGTACTAGGAACCAGGATAGGAGGACAGACACCCAGGGGTTCCCATTGTTTTACCTGTACTAGGAACCAGGATAGGAGGACAGACACCCAGGAGTTCCCATTGTTTTACCTGTACTAGGAACCAGGATAGGAGGACAGACACCCAGGAGTTCCCATTGTTTTACCTGTACTAGGAACCAGGATAGGAGGACAGACACCCAGGAGTTCCCATTGTTTTACCTGTACTAGGAACCAGGATAGGAGGACAGACACCCAGGAGTTCCCATTGTTTTACCTGTACTAGGAACCAGGATAGGAGGACAGACACCCAGGGGTTCCCATTGTTTTACCAGTACTAGGAACCAGGATAGGAGGACAGACACCCAGGAGTTCCCATTGTTTTACCTGTACTAGGAACCAGGATAGGAGGACAGACACCCAGGAGTTCCCATTGTTTTACCTGTACTAGGAACCAGGATAGGAGGACAGACACCCAGGAGTTCCCATTGTTTTACCTGTACTAGGAACCAGGATAGGAGGACAGACACCCAGGGGTTCCCATTGTTTTACCTGTACTAGGAACCAGGATAGGAGGACAGACACCCAGGGGTTCCCATTGTTTTACCTGTACATTGTTTTACCTGTACTAGGAACCAGGATAGGAGGACAGACACCCAGGGGTTCCCATTGTTTTACCTGTACTAGGAACCAGGATAGGAGGACAGACACCCAGGGGTTCCCATTGTTTTACCTGTACTAGGAACCAGGATAGGAGGACAGACACCCAGGGGTTCCCATTGACAGATGTCTTCTTAGCTGGAGACAACACCGTGCCTGCAGAGAGCGAGAGCATATGTGAGAGTAAGAGGGAGGTCGAGAAGGAGCAAAACGGAGGGGATTAAAGTTAAGGACCACATTTCACAGTTCATACATGAAATTAATTAAATTAGGAGACTTTCAACTCAAATCAGCCAAGAACAGCCAAGAACAGGGGATGGAGAGAGAAAATAAAAGGAGATGATAGGAGAGAGGAAAGAAAGATAAAAGACAGAAGACAAAGCAGATGGTTTTAAACTGGATGAGATGAGGTGTGTGTGTTTACACTATATTAGCCAGTGAGTGTAGGAGAGTGACACGGTGATGTCGTATGCAGCAGGTATGAATGACACACACATGATAAGAACTTCATTTGAACTTACACACCTTTAATCAAACAGTCAACTAGGCAAAGACAAAAAACTACTAAAATCTCTTTTTAACCCCTGAAAAGCATTGCTAGCAATCCAGAGCTGAGTCAGTCAGTTTGGTTCAGTATGGTTTTGAGTCATCTCCCCTGCTCCAGCTGCCCACTACACGGGAACCCTGCTTAATATCGCTATTCATCTCCCCTATCCACACAACACCAGTGAAAGGAGAGACAGAAGCAGCTATAAAGACAAATAATGAGGAGAGAACAAGAGAGAAGAGGACATGGGTGTACCCACCAAACAGGTCGTCCCGTGCCAGAGCGTAGAGGATGCGAGAGGCCCCTATCAGGTTACTCATGGCAGCAGACATGGTGGAGGAGTACACACCAACGGTCACCAACGGGTTCCACACATTAATGTCCCGCAGGAAACTGTAGTCCCTCTGGAGGAGAATACTGAGAGAGAAATCAGATTATTATACACAATTCAAATTAAACACGTGTTACCTATGAAGAGTGAATGGTAACACGCAAACAAACATCGACATGAATAGGTGCAAGATGAAAGGGGTGAGACAGTGGGTGAAAGAAAGACCGATGTTCCGACTTTATTTGCTGTGTGTTATCTTAATACTTGAATAAGAGATGGAAAAAAATCAGAGAGAAAATGGACACCCCTCTCTGATTGTGCCCTGCCTCACTCCACCCCTTTCTCACACAATATCTCCCTCAACCACTATTTCCTCCTTCTCAACCTACTCCCCCCCCCCCCCCCCATTCCATCAGGTCTTTCTACCCCCCTGTTTCAATCTCTCTCGCTCCCCCTGGCTGCCCAGCCGTGTCCCTTCTCTCCGTCCCCTTCTCCCTCTCTGCCCACCCCAGTGTCCCTTCTCTCCGTCCCCTTCTCCCTCTCTGCCCCCCAGTGTCCCTTCTCTCCGTCCCCTTCTCCCTCTGCCCCCAGTGTCCCTTCTCTCCGTCCCCTTCTCCCTCTGCCCCCCAGTGTCCCTTCTCTCCGTCCCCTTCTCCCTCTGCCCCCCCAGTGTCCCTTCTCTCCGTCCCCTTCTCCCTCTGCCCCCCCAGTGTCCCTTCTCTCCGTCCCCTTCTCCCTCTGCCCCCCAGTGTCCCTTCTCTCCGTCCCCTTCTCCTCTCCCTCTGCCCCCCCTCTGTGTCCCTTCTCTCCGTCCCCTTCTCCCTCTGCCCCCCAGTGTCCCTTCTCTCCATCCCCTTCTCCCTCTGCCCCCCAGTGTCCCTTCTCTCCGTCCCCCTTCTCCCTCTGCCCCCCCCAGTGTCCCTTCTCTCCGTCCCCTTCTCCCTCTGCCCCCCCCAGTGTCCCTTCTCTCCGTCCCCTTCTCCCTCTGCCCCCCCAGTGTCCCTTCTCTCCGTCCCCTTCTCCCTCTGCCCCCCCAGTGTCCCTTCTCTCCGTCCCCTTCTCCCTCTGCCCCCCCCAGTGTCCCTTCTCTCCGTCCCCTTCTCCCTCTGCCCCCCCAGTGTCCCTTCTCTCCGTCCCCTTCTCCCTCTGCCCCCCAGTGTCCCTTCTCTCCGTCCCCTTCTCCCTCTGCCCCCCAGTGTCCCTTCTCTCCGTCCCCTTCTCCCTCTGCCCCCCCCAGTGTCCCTTCTCTCCGTCCCCTTCTCCCTCTGCCCCCCAGTGTCCCTTCTCTCCGTCCCCTTCTCCCTCTGCCCACCAGTGTCCCTTCTCTCCGTCCCCTTCTCCCTCTGCCCACCAGTGTCCCTTCTCTCCGTCCCCTTCTCCCTCTGCCCACCAGTGTCCCTTCTCTCCGTCCCCTTCTCCCTCTGCCCACCAGTGTCCCTTCTCTCTGTCCCCTTCTCCACCCACCAGTGTCCATTCCCTCGCTCCCCACCCAAGTGTCTATTCTCTCGCTCCCCCTCTCTGCCCACTACTGTGTCCATTCTCCCTCACTCTCCACTGTAATTAAGACTCCCGTCACGTTCTTTCAGGTCGTCTAGTTTTAATACTTATCATCATGGCCCTATTAAATATTGTTCCGTCCAGCCACACATCTGAACACCATTTTTTCACACTGAAACCCAGATAGAGCCACACACGATAAATTCATATCTCCCCCGAAAATTAGGAAATGCCAATGATTGGTTTGTGCGTGTTAGTTGTTGTGTGTGTGCGATTGTTCGTCTGTGTTATGAGTCGGGTGCCGCAGTAAAATGTTTATGAGCCATTGCTTTAATCAGGCTCTCTGACATATGCTTAATAGTGATTCACTTTCAACGGTCCTTTCCACAAGCAACACACACACACACACACACACACAGAATAGCAAAAACATAAAACACCCATTTGAGTGTATGCTCGTGTGTTGGTTGGATCATTGAAAGTGACTTTTGTGTGTGTGTGTGTGTGTGTGTGTGTGTGTGTAATGGAGCTGGTCAGTGCTATGCCCTTGTTATTAATCCTTGTGACGTGTGGCAGGTGCAGTATAAATCTGAACGGGCTTGACATTTTCAAATCTGCACTCCAAAACAAAGCCATCATAAAGAGGTGACAGCCATGCAGAGAGAGCAGAGGAGAGAATAACTGCATTTGTGTGTGTTCATACACAGTTGGGTACTTTCATATGGTCATTTTTATTAACATGTCTGTGTAGGCTATGCATTTGTAGAAACATGTGTGTATACGGTTGTTTTTGAGTGTGTGAGTGTGTCCGTCCTGGTGTCCCCTCCATCCCATAATGTAGATTATTGATCGGATCATGAAGCTGGAATGAGCTCTGCCATGGAAATAAAGAACAGAACGAAGTAAAGCACCTGACAGAAGAAAATAGGTTTTTTAAGAGGGGAATGCAGTTAAATGAGTGAAAGAGCCTGGAGAGATTGGACCCTCATTCTCATTCCACACCTCATCTGCTCTTTCTCTCATTTGTTGATCCCCTCAATCATACTCTTATTTGTTTATTCATACATTAATGTTCTTTTGCCATTTCTTATTTTTTCAGAACCAACTACCGAGGGGAGGCAAGCAGATAGGGCCATACACACAGAGAGATAGAAAAAGAGAAAAAAAGAGAGAGAAAGAGGGCCATACAGAGAGCGAGCGGGCCGTGTACGGCGGGCCGTACAGAGAGCGAGCGAGCGAGCGGGCCGTACAGAGAGCGAGCGAGCGAGAGGGCCGTACAGAGAGCGAGCGAGCGAGAGAGAGGGCCGTACAGAGAGCGAGCGAGCGAGAGAGAGAGGGCCGTACAGAGAGCGAGCGAGCGAGAGAGAGAGGGCCGTACAGAGAGCGAGCGAGCGAGAGAGAGAGGGCCGTACAGAGAGCGAGCGGGCCGTGTACGGCGGGCCGTACAGAGAGCGAGCGAGCGAGAGGGCCGTACAGAGAGCGAGCGAGCGAGAGAGAGGGCCGTACAGAGAGCGAGCGAGCGAGAGAGAGGGCCGTACAGAGAGCGAGCGAGCGAGAGAGAGGGCCGTACAGAGAGCGAGCGAGCGAGAGAGAGAGGGCCGTACAGAGAGCGAGCGAGCGAGCGAGAGAGGGCCGTACAGAGAGCGAGCGAGCGAGAGAGAGGGCCATACAGACAGAGAGCGATGGCCATACAGACAGAGAGCGAGAGCCATACAGACAGAGAGCGAGAGCCATACAGACAGAGAGCGAGAGCCATACAGACAGAGAGCGAGAGCCATACAGACAGAGAGCGAGAGCCATACAGACAGAGAGCGAGAGCCATACAGACAGAGAGCGAGAGCCATACAGACAGAGAGCGAGAGCCATACAGACAGAGAGCGAGAGCCATACAGACAGAGAGCGAGAGCCATACAGACAGAGAGCGAGAGCCATACAGACAGAGAGCGAGAGCCATACAGACAGAGAGCGAGAGCCATACAGACAGAGAGCGAGAGCCATACAGACAGAGAGCGAGAGCCATACAGACAGAGAGCGAGAGCCATACAGACAGAGAGCGAGAGCCATACAGACAGAGAGCGAGAGCCATACAGACAGAGAGCGAGAGCCATACAGACAGAGAGCGAGAGCCATACAGACAGAGAGCGAGAGCCATACAGACAGAGAGCGAGAGCCATACAGACAGAGAGCGAGAGCCATACAGACAGAGAGCGAGAGCCATACAGACAGAGAGCGAGCCAGCAGAGACAGAGAGCGAGAGCCATACAGACAGAGAGCGAGAGCCATACAGACAGAGAGCGAGAGCCATACAGACAGAGAGCGAGAGAGCGAGCGAGAGGGCCATACAGACAGAGAGCGAGGGCCATACAGACAGAGAGCGAGAGAGCGAGCGAGCGAGCGAGAGGGCCATACAGCGAGAGAACGAGCGAGAGAGCGAGCGGGCCATAGAGCGAGAGAGCCATAGAGCGAGAGAGCGAGCGAGCGGGCGGGCCATAGAGCGAGAGAGCGAGCGAGCCATAGAGCGAGAGAGCGAGCGAGCGAGCGGGCCATAGAGCGAGAGAGCGAGCGAGAGGGCCATAGAGCGAGAGAGCGAGCGAGAGAGCGAGCGGGCCATAGAGCGAGCGAGAGGGCCATAGAGCGAGAGAGCGAGCGAGAGGGCCATAGAGCGAGAGAGCGAGCGGGCCATAGAGCGAGAGAGCGAGCGAGCGGGCCATAGAGCGAGAGAGCGAGCGAGCGGGCCATAGAGCGAGAGAGCGAGCGAGCGGGCCATAGAGCGAGAGAGCGAGCGAGCGGGCCATAGAGCGAGAGAGCGAGCGAGCGGGCCATAGAGCGAGAGGAGCGAGCGAGAGAGCGAGCGAGCGAGAGGGCCGTACAGAGAGCGAGCGAGCGAGAGGGCCGTACAGAGAGCGAGCGAGCGAGAGAGAGGGCCGTACAGAGAGCGAGCGAGCGAGAGGGCCGCACAGAGAGCGAGAGAGAGGGCCATACAGAGAGCGAGCGAGAGAGGGCCATACAGAGAGCGAGCGAGAGAGAGGGCCATACAGAGAGCGAGCGAGCGAGAGAGAGAGGGCCATACAGAGAGCGAGCGAGCGAGAGAGAGAGGGCCATACAGAGAGCGAGCGAGCGAGAGAGAGGGCCATACAGAGAGCGAGCGAGCGAGCGAGCGAGAGGGCCATACAGAGAGCGAGCGAGCGAGAGAGAGGGCCATACAGACAGAGAGCGATGGCCATACAGACAGAGAGCGATGGCCATACAGACAGAGAGCGAGAGCCATACAGACAGAGAGCCATACAGACAGAGAGCCATACAGACAGAGAGCCATACAGACAGAGAGCCATACAGACAGAGAGCCATACAGACAGAGAGCCATACAGACAGAGAGCCATACAGACAGAGAGCCATACAGACAGAGAGCCATACAGACAGAGAGCCATACAGACAGAGAGCCATACAGACAGAGAGCCATACAGACAGAGAGCCATACAGACAGAGAGCCATACAGACAGAGAGCCATACAGACAGAGAGCCATACAGACAGAGAGCCATACAGACAGAGAGCCATACAGACAGAGAGCCATACAGACAGAGAGCCATACAGACAGAGAGCCATACAGACAGAGAGCCATACAGACAGAGAGCCATACAGACAGAGAGCCATACAGACAGAGAGCCATACAGACAGAGAGCCATACAGACAGAGAGCCATACAGACAGAGAGCGAGAGCCATACAGACAGAGAGCGAGAGCCATACAGACAGAGAGCGAGAGCCATACAGACAGAGAGCGAGAGCCATACAGACAGAGAGCGAGAGCCATACAGACAGAGAGCGAGAGCCATACAGACAGAGAGCGAGAGCCATACAGACAGAGAGCGAGAGCCATACAGACAGAGAGCGAGAGCCATACAGACAGAGAGCGAGAGAGCGAGCGAGAGGGCCATACAGACAGAGAGCGAGGGCCATACAGACAGAGAGCGAGAGAGCGAGCGAGCGAGCGAGAGGGCCATACAGCGAGAGAACGAGCGAGAGAGCGAGCGGGCCATAGAGCGAGAGAGCGAGCGAGCCATAGAGCGAGCGAGAGAGCGAGCGAGCGAGCGGGCCATAGAGCGAGCCATACAGAGCGAGCGAGCCAGCGAGCGAGAGAGCGAGCGAGCGGGGGCCATAGCGAGCGAGAGAGCGAGCGAGCCATAGAGCGAGCGGGCCATAGAGCGAGCGAGAGGGCCATAGAGCGAGAGAGCGAGCGAGCGGGCCATAGAGCGAGAGAGCGAGCGAGCGGGCCATAGAGCGAGCGGGCCATAGAGCGAGAGAGCGAGCGAGCGGCCATAGAGCGAGAGCGAGCGAGCGAGCGAGGGCGAGCCAGAGCGAGAGAGAGAGCGAGCGGGCGGGCCATAGAGCGAGAGAGCGAGAGAGCGAGCGGGCGGGCCATAGAGCGAGAGAGCGAGAGAGCGAGCGGGCGGGCCATAGAGCGAGAGAGCGAGAGAGCGGGCCATAGAGCGAGAGAGCGAGCGAGAGGGCCATAGAGCGAGAGAGCGAGCGGGCGGGCCATAGAGCGAGAGAGCGAGCGAGCCATAGAGCGAGCGAGCCAGCGAGCGGGCGGGCCATAGAGCGAGCGAGCGGGCCATAGAGCGAGAGAGCGGGCCATAGAGCGAGAGAGCGGGCCATAGAGCGAGAGAGCGGGCCATAGAGCGAGAGAGCGGGCCATAGAGCGAGAGAGCGGGCCATAGAGCGAGAGAGCGAGCGAGAGAGCGAGCGGGCCATAGAGCGAGCGAGAGGGCCATAGAGCGAGAGAGCGAGCGGGCCATAGAGCGAGCGGGCGGGCCATAGAGCGAGAGAGCGAGCGAGAGAGCGAGCGGGCGGGCCATAGAGCGAGAGAGCGAGCGAGCGAGAGCGGGCTAGCGAGAGAGCGGGCCATAGAGCGAGAGAGCGGGGCCATACAGCGAGAGAGCGAGCGGGCGGGCCATACAGCGAGAGAGCGAGCGGGCGGGCCATACAGCGAGAGAGCGAGCGGGCGGGCCATACAGCGAGAGAGCGAGCGGGCGGGCCATACAGCGAGAGAGCGAGCGGGCGGGCCATACAGCGAGAGAGCGAGCGGGCGGGCCATACAGCGAGAGAGCGAGCGAGAGAGCGGGCCATACAGCGAGAGAGCGAGAGCGGGCGGGCCATACAGCGAGAGAGCGAGCGAGCGAGCCAGCGAGAGAGCGAGCGGGCTATACAGCGAGAGGGCCATAGCGAGAGAGCGAGCCATACAGCGAGAGAGCGAGCGGGCCAGCGAGAGAGCGGGGCCATACAGCGAGAGAGCGAGCGAGAGAGCGGGCCATACAGCGAGAGAGCGAGCGGGCCAGAGAGCGGGGGCCATACAGCGAGAGAGCGAGCGAGCGAGAGAGCGGGGGCCATACAGCGAGAGAGCGAGCGATACAGCGAGAGAGCGAGCGAGAGAGCGGGCCATACAGCGAGAGAGCGAGCGAGAGAGCGGGCCCATACAGCGAGAGAGCGAGCGAGAGAGCGGGCCATACAGCGAGAGAGCGAGCGAGAGAGCGGGCCATACAGCGAGAGAGCGAGCGAGCGAGCGGGCCATACAGCGAGAGAGCGAGCGAGAGAGCGGGCCATACAGCGAGAGAGCGAGCGAGAGAGCGGGCCATACAGCGAGAGAGCGAGCGAGAGAGCGGGCCATACAGCGAGAGAGCGAGCGAGAGAGCGGGCCATACAGCGAGAGAGCGAGCGAGAGAGCGGGCCATACAGCGAGAGAGCGAGCGAGAGAGCGGGCCATACAGCGAGAGAGCGAGCGAGAGAGCGGGCCATACAGCGAGAGAGCGAGCGAGAGAGCGGGCCATACAGCGAGAGAGCGAGCGAGAGAGCGGGCCATACAGCGAGAGAGCGAGCGAGAGAGCGGGCCATACAGCGAGAGAGCGAGCGAGAGAGCGGGCCATACAGCGAGAGAGCGAGCGAGAGCGAGCGGGCCATACAGCGAGAGAGCGAGCGAGAGAGCGGGCCATACAGCGAGAGAGCGAGCGAGAGAGCGGGCCATACAGCGAGAGAGCGAGCGAGAGAGCGGGCCATACAGCGAGAGAGCGAGCGAGAGAGCGGGCCATACAGCGAGAGAGCGAGCGAGCGTGATGGTTAAGTGCTCCCTGGGGGCTAGGCTGTGGCTGAGGAGTATAAAATGGGATCAATAGCTAGCAAGGCCTGCAGAGCTCCTCTCCCTCTCTCATTCACTCACTACCACTTTCATTTTGTCTTTACTTCACCCCTCTCCTATTCTATTCTCTGGCTACATTCTCCTTCCTGATACTATGTTTATGTGGTTAAGTTACGAGGGTCTCCATTTTCTGTTGCTCATGCAGCAGCTACTCTTCCTGGGGTCCACAGGATTACAGAGGACATGGGCAACATAAGAACCTTCTCCATCTCTCTACCTGTGTGATGACAGTGACAGGACCAGTTGTAGTAAGGGTCAGAGGGTGAAGTCCACCAGCAGACAAGACCGCTTTCACCACGCTATTGCCATGGAAAGACAGACAGAGAGGGAACAAGAGATACAGAGAGATCTCTGTGGTGGAGAGACAGCAAGCAAATAATGTGAGGATGGACAGAGAGAGCTAAGGACAGGCACTCTGCAGTGGGGTGAATGCAAGGGAACAGAGGTATGAGACAGAGGGAGAGCAGACAGACTGAGAATGTTGGACTTGTTGCCTCACAATGTCTGGACAAGAGACTAGCACTACGAGCCAGCGAGTGTGTGTGTGTGTGTGGGGGGGGGGGGGTGAGAGACACAGTACAACATTCTCTCACACACTAATAAAAGCCATATGGGGGGGCTAAAAAGCAGAAGAAAAAGCAAAGAGATAGCAGAGCCTTGTGGGACTACACAGCTTCCCCACACACACCTGGCTGCATGTTGGAGATAGCAGAGACTTGTGGGACTACACAGCTTCCCCACACACACCAGGCTTCCCCACACACACACCAGGCTGCATGTTGGAGGTTGCAGAGCCTTGTGGGATTACACAGCTTCCACATACACACCAGGCTGCATGTTGGAGATTGCAGAGCCTTGAGGGACTACACAGCTTCCACAAACAGGCTGCATGAAGGAGATAGCAGAACAAAATGAATACATTTATTTAATTATTTAGTCAGTAATAAATACATAAACTTCAATAGCAGGATGGGATTAGCCAACAGGTCACTGACAATACACACAGGTGCACACACACACCAACCAGAGACACACACACACACTACAATGCCACTCATCCATAGAGGAGATAGAGATACACAAATACACACCAAATGACACTCATTCAGGAAATGAACACACACCCACCCACCCTCTCTCTTCACTTACCCAGAGAAAGAGAATGACAGTAAGATACACACAGATCAGTCGGGTCCCTAACCAAGATACACACACGGTAAGCTGAGTGTATATTGGGGGATTGGGCAGGACTTGGCTGTGAGGAGTTGGAGAGTTGGCAGTGGGCTATATGTCACCACTGGCTACCCTGTCACACAGGGTTAACAGACTTCTCATCTCTGGGCACTCGACCTTCCTCATCTCTGGGCACTCGACCTTCCTCATCTCTGGGCACTCGACATTCCTCATCTCTGGGCACTCGACATTCCTCATCTCTGGGCACTCGACATTCCTCCTCCATCATCATCATATTTTACATTGGGCTCCTATACGCTTCTCAGAACACACTCTGTAAATATGCACCTGTAACATATTCAGGTATGCATCAGGTGTCACTCTCCCAAAAGGAAACACTACTGTAGATCTGAAAACCCATTCTTAATCTCCCTGACATTCACTTTAAGTGAACACAATGTCTTTACCAAGAACGCAGAATAACTAGCTGAAGGAGAGCAATTCATTTTGGCTTTATTCAAAGGTTATACCGTTTCTGTATCAGTAAGGCCTAGGCAGCCCAATTCTGATCTTTTTCCAACTAATTGGTCTTTAGACCAATCAGATATGAAAAAAATCTGATGTGAAAAGATTGATGTGATCGGTAAGAAGATCAATTTTGCAGGGAAAAGATGAGAATTGGGCTGCCTGGGTAAATGCAGCCTAAGAAACCTCTTGACCTCATGTTAGAGTCTAAAACACAAAGGGAGCTCCTCATCTTGTGAGATGGTGTGACCGCCACCTGTTGGATATTTCAGGATACTGCTACCATGTTAATCCATTTCTGACTAACAAAAGGGGAATAATATCTAACTGAAAAAGCTTCTAGTTGTTCCTCTTCAGTGAGAATCACTGACCCAGACTGTGATCAGCCTTCAACTGCTTTCCCATCAACAATGTGCAGTTGCTATGGCAATGCTTGGTGACGATGGGGGTGTTTGGCATTTAGCAATGTCTCCATGTGACGTTGACTGATGGCTTTAATACACATTCTTCCTATTTAATCTCAGTAATCTATTTAGTCTGTCTCTTAATGACATGAACCGGGACGGTGGTGACAGGTTTACTTTAAAAGTTAATATCAGAAATATGATAAAAGTTTTTAAGTTTGGTGACAGATGCACTAGCGACATGGGTTTTTCCTGAAAAGTGACTTGAATAGTAAAAACTTACAACTGACAGCCACATGTTACTTTCAACAAAAAACATGGCATATTGTTGATAGACATAACCTGTGACCTTCCTTGTGACAAGGGTGTAACTGTTTCGTAATGTAAAATCGGCATTTATGAAGTTTACCTCTAGTTAAGGACGTTATACAGCCCTTCTGGTCAATGAGGTTATAATCCATGTGGAATTCCCTGACCAGAAATAAACGTTTTATGTTTCCAGTAACAGGCAAGATGAAATGGTGCTTTACCCCTGGCCAGTTCCCATTATCCTCTTCAATGCGTTACTTTACTCTATGTACTACTGGCGGAGCAGTCAGCGTGTTTTCACATGTGCATTAACTACGAAGACAGTTCAGTAAAAGGTTTAGATATGGTTTTGAGACCCCATCAAGTACTATAAAAGGACCTTGGAGGCAGTATCATTCATACATTTCCTCCATTCAGTCGAACTACCTAAGACCAATAAAGTCACACTCCACTGCATGCCAGGCCCTGTTCAACATAAAGAAAGCAACACTAAACCACAGCAGATCGGGGCACAGCTAGATAACTGAACCTACTGGAGAAATAAATGCATTCTTATTATCCTTTTGTTCATATCCTGAAGTATGGATCGAAATATACTCTGAATTTCCTCAAAGTGTAAAAACATACATGTGCCTCTATGAGTCCTGAATACCACTTCCCTCATGATCTAGATTATGTAGAAACCAACCACCTAGGATATCATGATCCGATGGGTCTCATCAACAACTACATTACCCATCCCTGAACACGTTTACATGCACACAGTATTCCAGATAGTAGCACATATCCTGCTTGAGGTCTTATTCGGGATAAGCTGTTTACATGTATTTTTGATATCCCTGAACCCATGAATATTCCTCATTTAAGTTCATATGGGTTAAATGGAATAGTGTCTACATTTCACTTACTATCTGTAGGTCTATAACCACTCACATGTAGAGTAATATAATATTAACTGTAGGTCTATAACCGCTCACATGTAGAGTAATATAATATTAACTGTAGGTCTATAACCGCTCACATGTAATATAATATTAACTGTAGGTCTATAACCGCTCACATGTAGAGTAATATAATATTAACTGTAGGTCTATAACCTCTCACATGTAGAGTAATATAATATTAACTGTAGGTCTATAACCGCTCACATGTAGAGTAATATAATATTAACTGTAGGTCTATAACCGCTCACATGTAGAGTAATATAATATTAACTCCTGTATAATTATGCATTTCTTGTAGCAGGCCAAAAATGATAACAAATGTTAGTGTCTTGAGAACAGGAGTTGAGAAATAGGATTTCTGTCTTTCAGCATCTCTTGAGAAAATGTTAATGTACGTGCAAATTGTCTTTTGCACTTATGCAAAGCAGACAGTATTTCAACCAGATAAAATATACACCCAAGACGAACTGAAGTCTTATGAGAAACAGTTTATCGTTTTCTCAGTTTTTCATTTCCATAAAACCAGTCAAACTGATGACATTTGGACATCATTCCACTGTTCTGGAGTTATTGCATTTTCTCCCCGGTCCCTAAAAGAAACAGACAACTTCACCGTGTTAACTGGATTATACTGGATTTATTGCATTTTCTCCCCGGTCCCTAAAAGAAACAGACAACTTCACCGTGTTAACTGGATTATACTGCATTCATTCTAATCGATGAAATACATTCTGATCGATGAAATACATTCTGGTGAGCAATACTTATTTTGGTCTTCTGGGCAACCAGTTATGACAGAAGAGAAGCTATAGTTGACAAATGGCCTACCAAGTGCTGAAAATGATAAGCAGAAACATATCTATATTAGGGGTGAAAGTGAGCTATACCGTCCAGTAGACTGTTGTATCAGCAAAATACATTCTTATGGAATTATGGTGGATGGAACTGTGCAGGTATAGCCTACTTTTTAAGTCATTTGTTTGATAATCAGATGAAAAAAAAAGAATAATCACAACACCCATGATACGTGAAACTAAGCCTGGCAGACAGCGAAAAACAGTGAACGGGATAAGATATTTACATGCCACAGTATCCCATCTAAGATCAGCATATCCCAGGCATCTTCTCTGGGTTTCTCATAACTGGGATAAAAGCTTTTTTATGGTTATTGTAAAAGGGATATGATGTTTAACTCAAAAAAACTAAATACTTGAGTATCCCGAATAACGAGATATTGGTGGGCATGTAAACATGGTCAATGAATTAGTACATCTCTAGCTGCTAATGTCTGATCTACTCTTACTTCCTCATTCCACTTCTCGTTTCTATTTGTGGTGTAAAATGTCAAATGACTACTTCCACATAACTCCACTATGAATGCCCCCGGACACACAAACGTTTTGTTATTCCATCCTCGTGTGGACCTAAAATTGATTTCCATTCAACATCCAATTTTCCCTAACCTCTTACCCTAATTGTAACCTTAACCCTAAAACCTAAGCTTAAAATAGCCTTTGTTCTCATGAGGATGTGGGAAATGTCCCCACGAGGGGACATTATTCTTGTTTTACTATCCTTGTGGGGACTTTAGGTGTTTAGATAGAAGAACCAACCCACCCACACTTCATAGGAACAGGGTCTCATTGCCTCCATTGAAGCAGCCCTCTCGTGAGGTCATGTGATTAGCAGGTGGTGCCAATTTGAAAAGGTGAAAGGTCCATTTCACACTCAAACACACACTAAGATTAGCCTACAACTACCACTAACCACTGTTTCAAATGAAAACATTAATGACTACAACCATACAACTACATCAATTAATGACTACAACTACAACCACATCAATTTCAGGAGGGGAAACGGTAAAACAGGTAGAGGGGAGGACAGGGAGGAGTATAATTTATGGCTGTATTGATTTCCAATGCTCCTTTATGGTCCTTTTATATCAGTTTAGCACTTTGGCAACACTTGCTTTAGTACCACATCAATACTGCACACTGGCACTGAGCTAGAGACGGGAGTGTGAGTGAGAGAACGTGTGTGAGTAGGAGAGAGAATGAATTGTAAATGTGAGTCGCTCATTGAGTGCAAATTTGAGACGAGTTTGAATTGGATCGGGTGTGCGCACCTGTATGTGAACATACAGTACACTCGGAAAGTATTCAGACCCCTTGACTTTTTCCACAGTTACGTTAAAGCCTTATTCTAAAATTGATTAAATAAAAACATTTCCTCATTAATCTATACAATACCCCATAATGACAAAGTGAAAAAAGGTTTAGAAATATTTGCAAATTCATAAAAATATCAAACAGAAATACCTTATCTACATAAGTATTCACACACTTTGCTATGAGACTCGAAATTGATCTCAGGTGCATCCTGTTTCCATTAATCATCCTTGAGATGTTTCCACAACTTGGAGTCCACCTGTCAGTGGTGTAAAGTACTTTAGTAAAATACTAATTCATTAGTTTTTTTGGGGCACTGTTGAATACATTCCTAAAGAAAATGGACTTTTTACTCCATACACTTTTTCCCCGACACCCAAAAGTATTCCTTACATTTTAAATGGTGAGCATGAAAGAAAAATGGTCTAATTCACACACTTATCAAGAGAACATCCCTCCTCATCCCTACTGCCTCTGATCGACTCACTAAACACGTTTCATTTCTTAATGATGTCGGTGTTGGAGTGTGCCCCTGGCTATCTGTGAATTTCAAAAAGAAAATTGTGCCGCCTGGTTAGCTTCATAAAGAATTTGAAAAGATGTATACTTTACTTTTAACTTCTGATACTTAAGTATATTTTAGCAATTACATTTGATACTTAAGTATATTTAAAACCAAATACTTTTACTCAAGTAGTATTTGACTGGGTGACTTACTTTGATGCAGACCTTTGGAACATCTACACCTTCACAATATATCCAGTATTTATTTTAGACAGGTCTAACGAAGCATGAAAAAAAATGTAGTCTATTTCAGAAGAACAGAATAGCATACTCGGAGTTGTCCTTCGGTCCTGATCTGGCAATGCAAAATGTCTTTAGGCGACAAGTTCATTTAGCTGACAAGTTCATTTAGCTGACAAGATTTGCTTAGAATTCCGAGGCATTATTTTATAGTATGTCGAATACAATGGAACAGAATAAAATAGACTGGAGGTTGTGCGCACATGCAGCTATTTTGTGTTGAGCGGTTAACAAAGAAATAGTTATTCCTATATGCTTAATTTAGAGTTATTAATGTAACTTTAGTTGTTCAAACAAATGTTGGGCTATAGGTTTTGATTTTTTATACATTGTAAGGCTGCATGGCACAACTAATGATGATTTGAAAAAAGTTGCTTGAAAGGCATGAGCTCTGCTTAGATTTTTTTTGTGCAGGCTGTACACTACATCAGTCACTCATTCACAATTTGATGCCTAGAATTTCATGGCGGCATCCCCTTTGTGTGGCCGTAGGCCCATGGGCTAGGCTACATGAGGTGTGCGACTGATTTTTAAAAAGTCACAAAAAAAGAGCATTGTTTCTTATGCTGGGCATCATTCCCAAGAGACATATAATTCACAAGTGATAGGATAATATTGTCACTATTCTTGATTGAATCTTGTCTTTACATATACTAAGAAATGTGTGAAATTGGATTTAGAATGGACCATTATCATGCACCTGTATTGACACAGGGTCAGCGGGGACAAATACATGTCATCTACAGTGTCTTACAAAAGTATTCATGCCCCTTGGAATTTTTTCAATTTTGTTGCATTACAATCTGTAATTTAAATGGATTATTATTAATGGACATACACAAAATACATTTTCATCATAGGTACACTTCAACTATGACAGACAAAATGAGAAAAAAGAAAAATCCAGAAAATCACGTAGGATTTACAAACAAGCAAGATTTCTGGCTCTCACAGATCTGTAACTTCTTTAAGAGGCCCCTCTGTCCTCACTCGTTACCTGTATTAATGGCACCTATTTGAACTTGTTATCAGTATAAAAGACACCTGTCCACAATCTCTGAGTCTTCCTCATACCCGAGTCTTCCTCCATACCTACTGTGAAGCATGGGGGTGGAAACATCATGCTTTGGGGATGTTTATCTGCAAAGGAACCAGGACGACTGATCTGCGTAAAGGAAAGGATGAATGGGGCCATGCATCGTGAGATTTTGAGTGAAAACCTCCTTCCATCAGCAAGGGCATTGTAGGTGAAACGTGGCTGGGTCTTTCAGCATGACAATGATCCCAAACACACCGCACGGGCAACAAAGGAGTGGCTTCGTATGAAGCATTTCAAGGTCCTGGAGTGGCCAAGCCAGTCTCCAGATCTCAATCCCAAAGAAAATCTTTGGAGGGAGTTGAAAGTCCGTGTTGCCCAGCAACAGCCCCAAAACGTCACTGTTCTAGAGGAGATCTGCATGGAGGAATGGGCCAAAATACCAGCAATAGTGTGTGAAAACCTTGTGAAGACTTACAGAAAACATTTGACCTCTGTCATTGCCATCAAAGGGTATATAACAAAGTATTGAGAAACTTTTGTTATTGACCAAATACTTATTTTCCATCATAATTTGCAAATACATTCATTAGAAATCCTACAATGTGATTTTCTTGATATTTTTTTCTCATTTTGTCTGTCATAGTTGAAGTGTAGCTATGATGAAAATTACAGGCCTCATCTTTTTAAGTGGGAGAATGCACAATTGGTGGCTGACTAAATACTCTCCCCCCCCACACTGTATATATATATACACACACATACATGTTCCCGAAAGGCCCCAGAGTTTGCAACACCACCAAGCAAGCGGCACCATGAAGACCAAGGAGCTCTCCAAACAGGTCAGGGACAAAGTTGTGGAGAAGTACAGATCAGTGTTGGGTCATAAAAAAATATCAAAAACTTTGAATATCCCACAGAGCAACATTAAATCCATTATTTAAAAAATTGAAAGAATATGGCACAACAAACCTGCCAAGAGAGGGCCACCCACCAAAACTTACAGACCAGGCAAGGAGGGCATTAATCAGAGGCAACAAAGAGACCAAAGAAAACCCTAAAGGAGCTGCAAAGCTCCACAGAGGAGATTTGAGTATCTGTCCATAGGACCACTTTAAGCCGTACACTCCACAGAGCTGGGCTTTACGGAAGAGTGGCCAGAAAAAAAAGCCATTGCTTAAAGAAAGAAATAAGCAAACACGTTTGGTGTTCTCCAAAAGGCATGTAGGAGACTCCCCAAACATATGGAAGGTACTCTGGTCAGATGAGACTAAATTTAGCTTTTTGGCCATCAAGGAAAACACTATGTCTGGCGCAAACCCAACACCTCTCACCACCACAAGAACGCCATCATGCTGTGGGGATGTTTTTCCCCATTGGCAGGTACTGGGAAACTGGTCAGAATTGAAGGAATGATGGATGGTGCTAAATGCAGGGAAATTCTTGAGTAAAACCTGTTTCAGTCTTCCAGAGATTTGGGACTGTGCTGGAGGTTCACCTTCCAGCATGACAATGACCCTAAGCATACTGCTAAAGCAACACTTGCGTGGTTTAAGGGGAAACATTTAAACATTTAAATAGTCTAGCCAAAGCCAATATATCAATCCAATTGAGAATCTGTGGTATAACTTAAAGACTGCTGTACACCAGCGGAACCAAGCCAACTTGAAGGAGCGGGAGCGGTTTTGCCTTGAAAAAGAGAGTTTGCCAAAAGGCACCTAAAGGAATCTCAGACCATGACAAACAAGATTCTCTGGTCTGATGAAACCAAGACTGAACTCTTTGGCCTGAATGCCAAGCGTCATGACTGGAGGAAACCTGGCACTATCCCTACGGTGAAGCATGGTGGTGGCAGCATCACGCTATGGGGATGTTTTTCAGCAATAGGGGCTGGGAGACTGTTCATCTTTCCCTCAAACCTGACTAGAGAAAAGTACAAGAGATCCTTGATGAAAACCAGAGCGCTCAGGACTTCAGACTGGGGCAAAGGTTCACCTTCCAACAGGACAACGACCCTACACACACACAGTGGCTTTGGGACAAGTCTCTGAATGTCCTTCAGTGGCCCAGCCAGAGCCTGGAATTGAACCAAATCTAAAACTCTCTGGAGACCTGAAAATATCTGTTCTGCGACGCTCCCCATTCAACAAGACAGAGCTTGAGAGGATCTACAGAGAAGAATGGGAGAAACTCCCCAAACACTGGTGTGCCAAGCTTGTAGCATCATACCGAAGAAGACTCAAGGCTGTAATCGCTTCCAAAGGTGCTTCAACAAAGTACTGCGTAATGGGTCTGAATACTTATGTAAATGTGATCTTTTTTTATTTTTAATACATTTGCACACAAAAAAACTATTTTTTTGCTTTGCCATTATGGGGTATATTGTGTAGATTAATGAGGGGGAAAAAAGATGTAATCCATTTAAGCCTGTAAATTTAAGGCTGTATTGTAACAAAATGCTGAAGAAGTCCAGGGGTCTGAATACTTTCCGAATGCACTGTACGTGTTACAGGTGTGTTCATCTACATAGATTATGCCCAAACTTGTGTGTGTGTGTGTGTGTGTGTGTGTGTGTGTGTGTGTGTGTGTGTGTGTGTGTGTGTGTGTGTGTGTGTGTGTGTGTGTGTGTGTGTGTGTGACTGACCGGTCACAGGAGCAGGCCACCATCAGACTGAGGAGGTTGTAGATTATGAAGGTGAAGATGACAGCTGTGATGGTTCCTCGAGGTATGGAGTAGCTAGGGTTCTTCAGGTCACCTGGGACACAGCACAACACCAGGTCAGACACACACGTCTCTGATCCCTTGGATAAGTCTTGAACGTCCCCTTTCAAAACTGAGCAGCTAAATAGAAATCCCATCTCTCCACCCATTGATCAAACATCCATTTCTTACCTGACATGTTGGATCCAGCCATGATGCCTGTGCACCCGTTAAACATGACAGCAAACACCGTAGCAAAGGACATCATGGTTCCTGTTGTGTAGTCCACAGCATAGTCAGCTAGGGAAAGATTTAGAAATCAATTCAATCAGCTCCATGTCCGAATCCACCGCAAATTCAGATATTTAACAAAAGAAATGGAATTGATGAACATGCATGCCTCTTAGAATTCAAAAAGTACAAAAATGCCATCTCTCGCCATTGCTGGTTCAAGTATAGTTTGTGTTACATATGAAGCCATTGACTTTTAACCCAGTTCTCATTGGAGGGTAAGCTTTACAATGGCAAAGAAAGTGTGTCATTTTGTTGACAACAGGTTCTTCAAAGGGGCTGTGTGTGTGTGTGTGTGTGTGTGTGTGTGTGTGTGTGTGTGTGTGTGTGTGTGTGTTATGGCGATTAGCAGAGTAATCATGTGGTTGATTTCCACACTGGAAATAAATCCCTCAGCTCAGTGAGGTTGGTTGGTTATGGTGGAAATGGGGAGCCAATGGATATTTATGATACCCACTAATTACAACCCTGGTAAACACTCAGCAAAACAAGAGGCTTAAACCTATAATTGGTGTATGTGTCTAAGATAATAAACAAGTCAATTCTGCCACCATAAATTATGCATAACTGTCATTACTAGCCTGTTCAACCTCTTTCATATCGTCTAAGATCCCGAAAGATTGGAAAGCTGCCGCTGTCATCCCCCTCTTCAAAGGGGGAGACACTCTTGACTCAAATTGTTACAGACCTATATCCATCCTGCCCTGCCTTTCTAAAGTCTTTGAAAGCCAAGTTAACGACAGATCACCGACCATTTCGAATCCCACCACACCTTCTCCGCTATGCAATCTGGTTTCCGAACTGGTCATGGGTGCACCTCAGCCATGCTCAAGGTCCTAAACTATATCATAACCGCCATCGATAAAAGACAGTACTGTAAAGCAGTTTTCATCGACCTGGCCAAGACTCTCGACTGTCAATCACAGCATTCTTATCAGCAGACTCAATAGCCTTGGTTTCTCAAATGTTTGCCTCGCCTGGTTCACCAACTACTTAGAGTTCAGTGTGTCAAATCGGAGGGCCTGTTGTCCGGACATCTGGCAGTCTATGGGGGTGCCACAGGGTTCAATTCTCGGGCTTACTCTTTTCATATCAATGATATCGCTCTTGCTGTTGGTGATTCTCTGATCCACTTCTACGCAGACGACACCATTCTGTATACATCTGGCCCTTCTTTGGACACGGTGTTAAACCTCCAAACGAGTGTCAATGCCATACAACACTCCTTCCGTGGCCTCCACCTGCTCTCACATGCAAGTAAAACTAAATGCATACTCTGCAACCGATCGCTACCCTCACCCGCCCGCCCAGCATCACTACTCTGGACGGTTCTGACTTCCCTCGGTGTCTGATTAGACTGTAAACTTTCATTCTCCAATCCAAAATGAAATCTAGAATCAGGTTCCTACTTCACAACAAAGCATCCCTCACACATGCTACCAAACATACCCTCGTAAAACTGACTATCCTACCGATCCTTGACTTTGACAATGTCATTTACAAAATAACCTCCAACACTCGACTCAGCAAATTGGATGTAGTCTTATCACAGTGCCATCCATTGTCACTAAAGCTCCATACACTACCCACCACTGCAACCTGTATGCTCTCTTTGGTTGGCCTTCGCTACATATCCATCGCCAAACCCACTGGCTCCAGGTCATCTGTAAGTCTTTGCTAGGTAAAGCCCCACCTCATCTCAGCTCATGGGTCACCATAGCAACACCCACCCGTAGCATGCGCTCCAGCAGGTACATTTCACTGGTCGTCCCCAAAGCAAACACCTCCTTTCCTTCCGGTTCTCAGCTGCCAATGACTGGAACAAATTGCAAAAGTCACTGAAGCTGGAGACTTACATCTCCCTCACCATCTATAAGCATCAGCTTTCAGAGCAGCTTACCAATCCCTGCACATGTACACAGCCCATCTGTAAACAGCCTACCCAACTACTTCATCCCCATATTGTTATTTTGTTGTTGTTGCTCTTTTGCACACCAGTATAGCTATCCCATTTGTTTTTGTCGCACTGCTTTGCTTTATCTTGGCCAGGTCGCAATTGTAAATGAGAACTTGTTCTCAACTGGCATACTTGGTTAAATAAAGGTAAAATATATATATATATATATATATTTTAAACATGAGACATCACTCACATTGCTTATGCTCACATTAATAATGCTTTGCTATATTAAATTCCATAAAGATGCACTATGCAGAAATCACTCAGCCATTTCCTGGTTGGTAAAATTCTAAATGACAGTTTACGTGAGAAAACAAGCAAGCATAGTGTAGAGAATATTGTACCATCTACACTGCTGCGAAATATACATTCCATAAACCAAAAATATTGTATTATCAGCTGTTTGAAGCTGGTGTACAAAACCGAAAGCAAAAGACGAATGAAACTTAACGGGAAGCATAGAAATAGCACACATAGAACACATCTACTGCTTCTTAGACTTGCTTTCAATGCAAATGACAGATCTATAACACACACTTCTATTTGAATTTGGTAGGGGCACACAAAAAGTTACATATTGCAGCTTAAATCAAGTGCAATTCTATTTAGAATGACATGCATTAAGCACACACATTTATATTAGTGCACAACACACACACACAACTACCCCCCCCCCACCCCAGCCATCACGCAGACAGACGCTCTTTCTCACCATCCAGGTTGCCCAGGAGTGTGTTCAGTTTAAAGCCGGTGAAGTTGGCCATGGTCGGCGGCTGTGGCCCCGTGCCGTTGAGGATGGGCGGAGCAGCGGGCAGGAGGATGGTGCGCGGGCGCACAGCAAAGAAGCTGATAAAGATGGTGGCCAGCACCAGCATGACCACCAGGAAGATGATGAACGAGGCTTTGGCGTAGATCTCTGCCCCCACCAGACACACAAGCAAGCAGAGGAGGAGGATGCCGGTGGCATAGAGCAACGACCACCAATACCCCGCTGGCAACACCTGGAGGGAACCCGCTGGGTTCACCCCATCTGGAGAGGGAGAGATGGGGGTGAGAAGAGGAGGTAAGTGAGAGGGTTAGCAGGTTAAAAGGTGAGGCGGTTGATGAGAAGATGAGGTGGTTGATGAGAAGATGAGGGGGTGAGGGAATGAGGTGATAGTTGAAACAGACCATGAAAAGGTCAAAAGGTTATAATCCAATTACATTTAAATTGTTCAGTTTGATTCAATAAGCTTTAAAAATGGGCATGACATGCATGTGTAGACATTGTCAAAGCAGATTAGTTTTAGATCAAATACAATATACTAAAAAAGTAGTCTGTCAATATAAACAGAGCACAGGTTGGTATTTATTGGGATGACTCATGTACTGGAGGCAGCTCTGCAGGGTTGTCACTAGCTGGAACAGCAAAAGGTAATAGAATCAAATTTTAAACCTAACCTTAACCACAATGGCAACCTTATGCCTAAGCCTTACCTTTAGTAAGATCAAAAAGTTATTTGTTTTCAGAAATGTATAAAATAATTGCCAATTTTGAATTTGCCGCTGGCCCATCTAATGGAAATCACCCAGCTCTGCCTCCAGGACAAGATTCACCCGAATAAACATTGACCCGCAAACAGAGCAGGAAGAGGTAGAGAGTATGGCTGTATACCTTCTGGAAGCCCGAAGGTTGCTACTATGGCCTCGACCAGACCCAGGATATAGAGGGCACTGCTACACACATTAGCCAGGAAGAACATGACACCTAGACTGCCCCCAAACTCTGGCCCCAACGCACGACTTATCATGTCTGGGGAGGAGAGGGGTTAAGGCTGGGATACACAGGAGTCAATATGTGAGAAAGAGTGTGTATGTGGACACTATAATGAAGTGAAGGCCTTTAAAATGTGGATGTCATCAGGCACTGAAAGAAATAGACCCAGGCACAGACACTCATTCCCATCCTCCTCTCACACACTCACAATGAGTCTTGCAGATAAAGTGAAAACAATACCAGCCATTCACTGACACACACACACAAATATCTATACGTTGAGGAATACAATGCTACATTAATGAAACTGAAAGAGCACTAAGGTGGAGTGTGTGTGTGCAGCTAATGGGCCTGAAATGACATGTCTATACATCTATCATATAGAGCTGTGTGTGTGTTGCTGAGGAGGATACAGTAGGCCCCTCCTGCATCCAGAGCTCCATTGGTTGAGATGGCACACACAGACAGCACGGTCATACTGATGATGAAGTAGGCCACTAAGAACATGGCTATGGCCTGATACAGCCCACACTGGCCCACCACAAAACCTGACGGGAGAGGAGAGAACACAAGGACCACACTATGGTTTAACATTTCAAATTAAAATAATCTCAAAGTCTAACAGGAACTGGGTTTGGTAGTTTAACAATTATCGTAGAGCAAGTTGGAACTTGGAATTTAGAGTAATTGTCAACAAGAACATGCAGTGGGGAATTCTCATTGGCTTTCACCTTCACTATACAGTTGAGACAGCAGTTTGACCCTCCTCCCCATGCGAAGTTACACAATCATGTAATTATTAATCAAAACACCAAGGCATCCAGTTATGTTTAAGAAATGTTATTCAATGTCACACACAGTAAAATCAGTTTAGACTGACAATAGCCTATAGCAAAATACCAAACTTCTACAATGCTACCACTTCCTTGCAACATTCAACAATAGGTCAAAATGCAGAACAGGTTACTTTATGCTTTTAACCAAAACAGAAGTCATCCAATTCACTGTACACCACTCCTATGCATTGAAACAGAAGTCGTCCAATTCACTGTACACCACTCCTATGCATTGAAACAGAAGTCGTCCAATTCACTGTACACCACTCCTATGCATTGAAACAGAAGTCATCCAATTCACTGTACACCACTCCTATGCATTGAAACAGAAGGTGCCATATTGTTCCATATAAGGTATAATGCAGTGCTTATGTTATGTGGAATGGCATTCTTGTCTCTCAAACTAGTGGCTGTTCAACGTTTGCGTGTCTAAACCACAGCAGCTGAGGTATCACGAGACGGGGCAAAACAGAGGGTGGAACACACCAAGGCCAGAGAGAACACTCACCGGCAGACCACTGTACTTACCATGACAACACTGTGGTAGAATAAAACACCTCTGAACAAAGAAAACAGATGAGACATTGACAAATGGGGACTGTGTTTGTAAACATATCTTCAGATGATTTGTTAATATCACTATGGATACGGATGTCATTGCCATCGGAGATATTGGACCTCTAGCTCTGCATCATGTGAATGTGATTAACGGCTCGAGACTGAAGTTATAGCGCAAGTAAATAATCCATTTCTTGCAAGAACTACATTTTACTCCATATTGTTAGTCCACTTGAAACTATTATATTCCTCCAGTAAGAAAATTGTTGTCATACATATTTACACATTTATCATCATGACCCCATAACAATCTGTCCCAGGGTGCACTCACTACAGTAGGCTCTATCCGTTAACCTACTTTTATCTCTGCAACTCTCAGCAGTTCATACCCTTGTACTGTAACACACCAAGGGACTTAAGTGGCAAAAGGGTAATTCCACCAAGTGTTTGATTTCACCAAATTTTTACATTCTGTCATAAAGAGCACTTTCAACACGTTCCCATCTCTAAAAACAAAAATTACTATAGTAAGTGCCAAATTAAGTTACAGGGTTAACGGTGTTATCTTAAATCCCCGTGTGACAGAGGGATGGAAGCTTGTGTGCATCAGGGAGGTACAATTAAATGCAAGCTTAACAAAAAAAAATGTAAATATCTAACCTGTCTATCTATGACTAACAGGGTTGACGTGCTCTGCCCGACCATCACAAAACACCAGAAAATGGCCAATGAGAGTAGAACCAGGTAAACTGCTTTACACTATTTAAAAAAACAATATGTTCAACATAATAAAACGAGAGTTCAATTCACGTAACAGGATTTACCTTAAAATGAGGGACAGATGTAAATAAATCACTACCGAATAAAACATTTTAAAAAATCAATAGGTTTCCATCGCATTTTCAACTCTACTGATGGTTTTCTAAAAATGTAAATTAATAATAATAATATAGCGAGTGAGCCATCTCCGGTTTTTGCACGTGTGTTCTAGCCAACAGCACAGCGCAAGTATAGCCTACACGATGCGGTTATTAGTGACAAAATCTATTATTTTGTCAAATGGCAGCCAAGTATCGATGATCATGTCACCAGATTAAGCCCCTGGATATTTATTGGAAATTAGTATTAAGTTCATCGCGTGACTCCCAAGTTTACTTCGATTTTATGCTTATTAAAGCAATATTTGCGAATAAAATCGTTTCCACCTAGATCTTGCACAATTCATTTTACCGAAACAAAAATATCCCACCTTGTCTAACGTATTTTGTTTTGTCGACATTTGCAAAGTTTGCCGAAACGTGTTTCCACCAGGCCTGTTATTACATTTTTCATTCAAGAATGTTGAATAAAATGATATTTTAACGTAAAAACATTGTATTTAACATTCTGGCTTGTAGGGCTCGTGAGAGTTACTAACAACTTTCCAGATTCCAACGCTAATTTCTGCCCGATGTAGAATTCAATGCAATTCAACGTCGGGTTTCCAGGCAACAACTGGCTCAAAGTTACCAACATGGGCCTATAATAAAGCTATTTTGTGGGCATTGTAATAAATAACAGTAGGCTATAACGTTACTCACCAATTCGTAGGAAGACCACCACGCTGAACATAGACAGCAAGGTGGGTATCACCACACCAAAGAATGTGGAGAGCTTTTTGGAGCTGTGGTGCGCCGACTTCCGCCTGGAAAAAGCCGGGGACTGATCCACAGCCTCCCTGGGAAGACACGGCTGATGCTCCCCCGACTGCTCATTGACACTTGTGGAGAGGCGATAGTGCAAGAGTGGTGTCCTCTCCGACATGGCAAAGCTGCTGTTTGCTACTACGACCAACCAGAACTTTAAAACACCCTTTCATCAAAATTGTGTCGTCTTTTTCAACTAAGCTAGTTTCTAGAGTTCACTCTCAAACATTGAAGCAAAAATCAGTGCGCATGACTTTACAACGACATTGTTTTCTCAAATCATGTAAACAGACGCTGAACAACATTGGCACGCACCAATCGTTACAATCTGAATGCTAATCAATATAGTTTGCCTACCTCGACATTAGAAATACAGTTTCTCCTCGTGTGGCCTAACCCCACTCGAAATAAGAGAAAACACTATATTGTAGTGGGTCTACATAACAAACCACACATTCTCGTAAAAGTTGCCCGTCGCATTTGTTGGCACTTTCCAACAATCCGTGACCATTATGAAGCTAGTGCCATTTAGGTCACGTAATCATACAGCAAATGTTCAAAATAAAAGTCCCCCTCAAGTAACCTAACGCAGCAGGGGTAAAATAAAGACCCGAGCGGAGTTCCCACGTTTTCAGTGGAAGGGAACCAAGGTTGAAGATAATGTATCCCTAAAAACCGAATGCATCCAGTTGATACCATCGCCAGAACAACCGAATGCATCCAGTTGTGGCCTACACCGTTAAGGGCGAGTTTAAAGTTGCTTAAACATACAATTATTGAAAATACAAACAATATATTATTGAAATTAAATAACAAACATTGATTTACATGATTTTTTTTATTTATTATAATGTAAAGAAACAAAAACAATAACAACACAATACCGACAACAGTAAATGTTTTTTTGACTACGATCAACTCATGACAGAACAGGATTTTAAAGTTTTGAAGTGAACATTTTCACATTGACCCTGTCTAGGGGTAACTTTGGATGGGGCCACAGTGACCCCTGACCCCGCTTATCTCAGTCCCCAGTATCTATGCTGCAATAGCCTATGTGCCAGGTTATTATCTGGTGTACTGTAATCTTAGGCATGCTCTCTAGGACGACACCTGATGTTCTACTGTTCTACCTGCAGCTGAAGACCCCTGACCTAATTCACCAGGTGTGCTACCTTGTCCCGGGCCTGCTGTTTCGACCCCTTCTCTCTCTCTCTCTCTCTCTCTCTCTCTCTCTCTCTCTCTCTCTCTCTCTCTCTCTCTCTCTCTCTCTCTCTCTCTCTCTCTCTCTCTCGCTCTCTCTCTCTCTCTCGACCTCTGAATGCATGGCTATGAAAAGCCAACTGACATTGACTCCAGAGGTTTTGAACTGTTGCACCCTCTAAATAGTTTTCATTATAGCTCTACACATCAAATGTATACTGTATCATTTAAACTATAGAAGTTGTCAGCCCTGTACATCTGCTTGCTATTGTATTTTGGAATCCTCAGACCCTCTACTAATGGGATTTTGGGTAATGCCATGAAGATTTGTGTCATTAGGGTATTTTTTAGAGCGCAGTAAATAAGGTCTCTATTAATAATGATAATTTCAAACTTATGCGGTCAATCTTCATGCTATGACTCTGGATCTTATTAGTAGAGGGTCTGAGTATACTAAAATACCTATGTTTAATGGTGACAACTTCTCTAGTTTAAATGGTGGAGTAGAAATTAGATGTGGATAGCTATAATGAAAAAACGTTTTGCTAATACAATAAAGTAGCTAATGCAGTTAATCTTCCTGGTACGACACTGGATCTTATTAGTAGAGAGTCTGATGATTCTAAAACATCCCCCTTTATTGGTGATAATTTATAGTTTTAACATTACATTAGCAAACAGCTGTATAGGGCTGTAATGAAGGCCTCTAATGAGAATGTACACTGCTCAAAAAAATAAAGGGAACACTTAAACAACACAATGTAACTCCCCAAGTCAATCACACTTCTGTGAAATCAAACTGTCCACTTAGGAAGCAACACTGATTGACAGATGTCACATGCTGTTGTGCAAATGGAATAGACAACAGGTGGAAATTCTAGGCAATTAGCAAGACACCCCCAATAAAGGAGTGGTTCTGCAGGTGGTGACCACAGACCACTTCTCAGTTCCTATGCTTCCTGGCTGATGCTTTGGTCACTTTTGAATACTGGCGGTGCTTTCACTCTAGTGGTAGCATGAGGCGGAGTCTACAACCCACACAAGTGGCTCAGGTAGTGCAGCTCATCCAGGATGGAACATCAATGCGAGCTGTGGCAAGAATGTTTGCTGTATCTGTCAGCGTAGTGTCCAGTGCATGGAGGTGCTACCAGGAGACAGGCCAGTACACCAGGAGACGTGGAGGCCGTAGGAGGGCAACAACCCAGCAGCAGGACCGCTACCTCCGCCTTAGTGTAAGGAGGAGCAGGAGGAGCACTGCCAGAGCCCTGCAAAATGACCTCCAGCAGGCCACAAATGTGCATGTGTCTGCTCAAACGGTCAGAAACAGACTGCATGAGGGTGGTATGAGGGCCCGATGTCCACAGGTGGGGGTTGTGCTTACAGCCAAACACCGTGCAGGACGTTTGGCATTTGCCAGAGAACACCAAGATTGGCAAATTCATCACTGGCGCCCTGTGCTCTTCACAGATGAAAGCAGGTTCACACTGAGCACGTAACAGACGTGACAGAGTCTGGAGACGCCGTGGAGAACGGTATGCTGCCTGCAACATCCTCCAGCATGACCGGTTTGGCGGTGGGTCAGTTATGGCGTGGGGTGGCAATTCTTTGGGGGGCCGCACAGCCCTACATGTGCTCACCAGAGGTAGCCTGACTGCCATTAGGTACCGAGATGAGATCCTCAGACCCCTTGTGAGACCATATGCTGGTGCGGTTGGCCCTGGGTTCCTCCTAATGCAAGACAATGCTGGACCTCATGAGGCTGGAGTGTGTCAGCAGTTCCTGCAAGAGGAAGGCATTGATGCTATGGACTGGCCCGCCCGTTCCCCAGACCTGAATCCAATTGAGCACATCTGGGACATCATGTCTCGCTCCATCCACCAAAGCACCAACAGTTGCACCACAGACTGTCCAGGAGTTGGCGGATGCTTTAGTCCAGGTCTGGGAGGAGATCCCTCAGGAGACCATCCGCCACCTCATCAGAAGCATGCCCAGGCGTTGTAGGGAGGTCATACAGGCACGTGGAGGCCACACACACTACTGAGCCTCATTTTGACTTGTTTTAAAGACATTACATTACATTTAATTTTGAGTGTGACTCCAAATCCAGACCTCCATGGGTTGATAAATTTGATTTTCATTGATAATTTGTGTAATTTTGTTGTCAGCACATTCAACTATGTTAAGAAAAAAGTATTTAATAAGAATACTTCATTCATTAAGATCTAGGATGTGTTATTTTAGTGTTCCCTTTATTTTTTTGAGCAGTGTATTTTTTTGGTCAATGGTCACAGTAGCTTTCTGCTGATAAAATATACTTATGCGGTCAATCTTCATGTTATGAAACTGGATCTTATTAGTAGAGGGTCTGAAATACCCCCCTTTAATGATGATGACTTCTAGAAAAATAAATGTTATAGAATCAAACATCTGTAGATCATCGATCACATTTATTTCATAAAGCCCTTCTTACGTCAGCAGTTGTCAAAAAGTGCTTTACCCAGTTTAAAACCCCAAAGAGAAAGCAATGGAGATGCAGAAGCAGAAGGAACCTGCTGTGGGAAGAAACCTAAAGAACCAGGCTCTATATTTTTTGTCTTTTCAATAAATGTATGTTTAAGTGACTTTAAACTATATGTGTTTTGTGGTTTTATATTTTAAAAACTTCCTCTAACAGTCAAGTAACATTTTTAAGGGGACATTGTTATTTGAAAATTAGCGTATGATAATGTCAAGTTAATGGCGCTAGCTTTTGTGATGCTGGTCGTGTTCGAGAGCATCAAATCCACGATGTATTGTGGGTTAATGGTGACTGACTGATCTACAAAGTAGTTATTTATTATGCAAGGTGATTTGTAGATCAGTCAGTTGGCCAATTGCCTCCGTTTACTTGAAGCCCATTGTCTTCAAGTAAACGGAGGGACTTTTATTTTGAAGCGATTTGCACTATTTGGGACCCGTTGATGTTGCTTATTGGTGCTGATTTCACGGAGCTCAATCAGTTCACTAGATTTATCATGTGACGCCAGGATTTTCTGGTTTGTCATCCGATCATATGATCCAGCCCGTTCGTCCAATCAACTCTCTCCAACTTGTAAATGCACTTTGGCGATGTCTTAAAATATTACATTGTAAAAACCTCCATGTCTTACTTCCTTATTACTGGAAACTTTGTATCGAAACGAAAGTTGCCACCTGCTTAGACTCAACAAGTAACATTGTATCGTTGGAATAAATTTGCCTACAGTAATTCCGTTGCGGTTAGCTAATCCTTCTATTTACCATGTAATTGCAACCTAAAAACGGCCAAATAAATCCCTGAGTCCAACACTGATACCCAAAATGCACACTCTTGGATTAGATGTAATCTTATACTGATGTAGTCTATAAATAGAAATCAAGGGTGGGCTAATTGTTATAACATTCCATGTAACAGTCTGTATCATGCATATAAAAAAAATCAGAAATAAGAAGCAAATAATATTTCAATATAAAACATGACATAGCCAAACAATTTGTTTTCGACAAGGACACTTTAATATCAATCATTATACCCAGAGAGAGATACATATAGAATACAACACAAACTCTTTCTCCCTCTCTCAACATTTTCATTCAGTCTTTTGACTCAACTTTTTCCAAACCACTCATTCTTCAAAAGTATGCCTTTTTACGAATATTCTTCTTCCATTCTTCCAACCAGTGCAGTAATCCATTTTAACCAACTATACTTCCACTGTGGATGTTTCTTTCCCTCCTGACATGGCTGTGGAAATCCCATGCACGTTAGGATACCTTTACTCTGTTGAAATTCCCATTTGAAAATACTGTTGGTAGACTTCTTCCAATTTGGCACAGAGGCACTTTAAAGTCAGGGCAAGAAGTCTTTAGAATTGTCTTATCTAATAAGAGCATAGGTCCAGTCTCTTTGGTCTTGGTTTCTCGAATAGTGCCTGCTTCTGATAGAGCACAATAGTAATGGAGTCTTTTTATAGGCACTAGCTCTGCCATAGCTCATTGGCCAAAGCCAATGGGGAAATGAATGGGGCTTTTGTAGGGTTTTTGGATAAATGCTGAAAATAAGGTCTGTGGTAAACACAGGTTTAGGAAATATAAACGTTTTGTTCTATGAGATTATTTTCATTAGCTTACGTCACCTTTTCTGAATTTTGATGCATTTATATAATCAAAACTAGCACATAATGCACATAAAGGCTTCAAAATTCAGAACAAAACGTATAAGATCTCCTAAACCTGTGTTAACCCCATTCGTTCCACATTTCCCCCATAGGAATGGTTGAACGAAGCAGAAGTAACTCATTCCTAGTTTTTAGGACTACAAGCTGGCGAGCTCTGTAGAAGCCAGTTGTAGCCTACAGATTGCACCTACTCGTCAACAGGTAGGGCACCATGTCATAATGTATATTACCAGAAGAGGGCGAGCTAACTCCATCAATAAATCTAGGTGGCAGCGAAACACTGCCATGTAGTATAGACAGCCTCCACTAGGGAGTGCTAGTGCAGTCTTCTGGTCACCCTAGATTCCTCAACCAGTTCAGCCTTGATAAAGTGGGAGAGAGCTAGAAGAACTCCCAGGCTATTATCCCTGATCACCGAAAATGACAAGACAGCCTATAAGGAGGAGGTCAGACACCTGGCAGTGTGGTGCCAGGACAACAACCTCTCTCAACGTGAGCAAGACAAAGGAGCTGATAGTGGACTACAGGAAAAGGAGGGCCAAACACGCCCCCATTCACATCGAGGGGTCTGCAGTGGAGGGGGTTGAGAGCTTCAAGTTCCTTGGTGTCTACATCACCAACAAACTATCATGGTCCAAACACACAAAGACAGTCGTGAAGAGGGCATGACAATGCCTATTCCCCCTTAGAAGACTGAAAAATGTGTCATGAGTCCCCAGAATTTTCAAAAAGTTCTTCAGCTGCACCATAGAGAGCATTCTGACTGGTTGCATAACCGCCTGGTATGGCAACTGCCCGGCATCCCACCGTAAGGCGCTACAGAGGGCCGTGGGCCCAGTACATCACTTGAGTGACTCCAGTCACCCAAGTCATAGACATATCTCTCTGCTACCACATAGCATGCGGTACCGGAGCTCCAAGTCTAGGTCCAAAAGGCTCCTCAACAGCTTCTACTCCCAAGCCATAAGATTGCTGAATAATTAATCAAATGGCCACCAGAACTACTTGCATTGACACCCCCTACATGTACATATTACCTCAATTACCTTGACTAACCTGTAACCCCCACATATTCACTCGGTACCGATATCCCCTGTATATAGCCTTGTTATTGTTATGTTTTTGTGTTACTTTTCTCAACTATATTTTCTTAAAACGGTATTGTTGGTTAAGGGCTTGTAAGTAAGCATTTCACGGTAAGGTCTACACCTGTTGTATTCATTGCATGTGACAAATGCAATTTGATTTGATTTGGTCCAAGCAATTGTCTTTGAGGTCCAGTGAGAGCCACTCCAGCTTCCCCCGGAGCAGCCTGCCGTACAGCTGCAGCACCTGGGTCTGCTGGCTGGGACAGCCTGGGTCTGCTGGCTGGGACAGCCTGGGTCTGCTGGCTGGGACAGCCTGGGTCTGGATCTGTCACCCTGTGGACCAACAGACACACAGTCAAGTGTTTGTGAGGGGAGATTGGGAGACAGGACGAGAGAGCTGGCATGAATGAAAGAGAGTGAGTGTATGTGTGCCTCTGTCTGTGCATGCGTGAGTTTGTGTGTATGTGCGTGCATGTCTGTGCATCTCACTGTGATGTCCAGGTTGGTGACTGTGCAGGTAGTTTGTGATTCCATGCACCAGTCTCTCCAGCAAAGATGACTGACAGCTGAGTTTTGTCAGTGTCCTCACTTTCCCCACACCGTCCAACAACACCCCTAGAGCCCCTCTCACCTCAGCACGCTTCTGCTGTAGCTACGGAGTCACACACAATCGATTTGCAACTTTGACTTCATGTGTTATAGAGCATTATAGATGTAAGTGTTATATAGAAACACTTACAGATTTGTGATGCCAGGATGGCTTTAGAATCCTGACACAGGGTAGCTGAAGGGAGGAGGGGAGTTGGTCTGAACCACTACAGTCAACCTGTATGGATCAAGTAAACATAAAAGATACATAAAACAGTTAAGATAGACACAATGTGTAGATTCCTGTGTGATTGACAAGTCTCTCACCATGGCAACCTCCAGGTTGTTCATGTTTCACCTTGTGCGTACGTCGCACACAGAGTTGAGTGATCTGGTCTGGAAGTTGGGTACGTCAGAAGAAAACATGTATAACAGCAGGAGCAGAAGTCCTAAAGAAGTGAAGAGCAGAGATTTCTTTGGCCTTTATGAGTACATCCAACTGTTATTGGTTCAGCAACCTCATCACTCCAATCAATGGCAATTAGTTTAGTATTTTTAGACTTTGGTGATTTCTTACAAATGTTTATTGACTTTACATAAAATAATACTTCCTTAAAGCCCCCTGCAGGCACGCAGCTCCCCACAGGACTGCCACACAGAAGAAATACCAGCCCGTGCTGAGACGCACGAGATTGAACTTCACTCAACTTTACTAGAAATTTGCCCGTTAGTTTACACCATCAACATTTCCCTCTACTGTGGGAATTGTAATCGAATCAACATAATATTAGCCCCTTTCCATGCAACATACCAAAACAAGTCTGATTTTGTTTTAGGCAGAGTGTATCAGAGGAGGATTCTATTGCATTGACAGGCATGATCTGTCGTTGGTAGATGTGGTGTTTAGAGATCAAAGCGTTTAGCCACGAGTGCACATTTATTCATATTCTTCGCTAGTTAGTGAGTTATTAGCCTAGCTCATTTCTGGTCAGCAATGGGGGAGTGACAGAGACTCCTCTGGCCGTTTTAGAGCAGTGTGTGACCAATTGGCTACTTAAAGAGGACCATAGCTACCCACCGAATACCCCGCTTCATTAATTTCTTCACTTTGACATGAGGAGCACCGGCGAAACAGGGCTTGGCTCCTTGGAATATCATCAATATGTCATTCGGTTTAGCCACATGTCAGTTTAGTTCCAATAATTTTCTGGTTTACAGACTGGTCGTCAGTCACCTTGTCTAGACATCAATGTGTTACGCATTTACTTACCTGGAGAAGAGAGATCCAAGAACTGACGCTACTACCCAGGGTCCTTCAGCTGGGTTTATTTTCACTGCTTGTCTCTGTCCAGAATTCGGAAAGACCTGAAGGCAATACAAGAGGGATTATTTGGCTGGGAATCGGATGTATGAAAGTGTAAGACCATGTGTGAGTTTTGCCAGCGTGAGTGTGTGTAATACTTGGTACCAGACCGTCTCTGCGCTTCTTACCAAGCGTGCATATGTGTGTGAGTATGGGTGGATGTATGTTGTGAGCATCTCCTGTTTAGTCTCTTTGGCCTGCGCCGTCACCAGAGTCCCACATTCCACCATGCTCTGACGCCAGCTTAATTGGCCTCCAACCGCGGTTAGGGTATTCGTTCTATGGAGTAGGGAGGAAGATCATTATGCACTTAGCCTGTGTGCCACTGGTTGTTTAATTCTCTCAGCAGATCTATGGAGTAGAACAGGACACCAGCTTACCAGCTTTGCGAAGGCCGCTCTTCGGGACCGAGATACTCCCATGGCTCGCAATACTTGATTGTTATGAGTCGGCCACTTGCCCCTGGCCCCTACCGGGAACCCAAAGAAGGTGTTCCTATTGACTCCTTGCAGAATGTTTATGATTGAGCACTACCTCCCTGTTGCTCCATCCATTCTTTCAGATCTAGCCACCTCGAATGTGTCAAAGGTAACTTCGTATCGCACCGTAACATCAACAACCAAATTTGCACAGTTTTTCACAAATAACTAGTCTGGTTTCCTAAGTCCCCCATCCAGTGTGGAGATGCGCATGTCCTTGATAAAATTCCATCTGTTTCTTTCGGCTTCCATTACTAATAGGTCACACACCTTGTTGTGCCTAATTATGCGTGCTCCTTGGATCGACGGGCATTGACCCAGGATGTGTGAGCAAGATTCATACAGGGCTGCCAACACCTGCAAGAGGAATCCAGCTCCGGGCTTCCCCTTGCGAGTATCCAGGTGGGATAAACATTGGCCCTCAACTTAAGTCCTTCGCTGTACTGACCTTGCTTGAATCGCACTGTGGAGGGATTAGCAAGGCCTGGAGGGAATAGCAAGGAAATGTGGAAATGGATCAGCCCTGCAACTCAAGGTATGGGGACGCAAGCCTTTGGTAATTACAAGACCAGTACTGGATTGGGCACTGCGGCGTCACTAAGCCAGTTGTCAAGGGAGGGCATCTTTGTGTCGCTCCCATAGTCTGTCAGACATGTTTCTTTGAACTCCGATTCATTAACTGTGCAGTGAGCTATCCTCCGGGTGCACTCATCTGCTGAGTGCCACAGCAGGTAGATCTTTCTGGCCTAGATCGATGGAATCTGGTGGGACAACTTCACAATACCAGGCCTCCTGCCTCAGTGTTTCTCATACAACAACCTGTTAGAGGTGGGAAGTGGAGCCATTCCTTCACCACAGTTCTTTTCATGTACAGTTGGAGTCGGAAGTTTACATACACTTAGGTTGGAGTCATTAAAACTAGTTCTTCAACCACTCCACAAATTTCTAGTTAACAAACTATAGTTTTGGCAAGTCAGTTAGGACATCTACTTTGTGCATGACACAAGTCATTTTTCCAATAATTGTTTACAGACAGATTATTTCATTTATAATTCACTGTATCACAACTCCAGTGGGTCAGAAGTTTAAACACTAAGTTGACAGTGCCATTCAACAGCTTGGAAAATTCCAGAAAATGATGTCATGGCTTTAGAAGCTTCTGATAGGCTAATTGACACCATTTGAGTCAATTGGAGGTGTACCTGTGGATATATTTCAAGGCCCACCTTCGAACTCAGTGACTCTTTGCTTGACATCATGGGACAATCAAAATAAATCAGCCAAGACCTCAGAAAACAAATTGTAGACTTCCACACGTCTGGTTCACCCTTGGGAGCAATTTCCAAATGCCTGAAGGTACCACGTTCATCTGTACAAACAATAGTATGCAAGTATAAACACCATGACACCACGAAGCCATCATACCGCTCAGGAATGAGACGTGTTCTGTCTCCTAGAGATTAATATACTTTAGTGCAAAAGTGCAAATCAATCTTAGAACAACAGCAAATGACCTTGTGAAGATGCTGGAGGAAACAGGTACAAAAGTATCTATATCCACAATAAAACAAGTTATTTATCAACATACCCTGAATGGCCGCTCAGCAAGGAAGAAGCCACTGCTCCAAAATCACCATAAAAAAGCCAGACTACGGTTTGCAACTGCACAAGGGGACAAAGATCGTACTTTTTGGAGAATTGTCCTCTGGTCTGATGAAACAAAAATAGAATTGTTTGGCTATAATGACTATCGTTATGTTTGGAGGAAAAAGAGGGAGGCTTGCAAGCCGAAGAACACCATCCCAACCGTCAAGCACGGAGGTGGCAGCATCATGTCGTGGGGGTGCTTTGCTGCAGGAGGGACTGGTGCACGTCACAAAATAGATGGCATCTTGAAGAAGGAAAATTCTGTGGATATATTGAAGCAACATCTCAAGACATCAGTCAGGAAGTTAAAGCATGGTCGCAAATGAGTGTTCCAAATGGACAATGAACCCAAGCATGCTTCCAAAGTTGTGGTAAATGCCTTAAGGACAACAAAGTCAAGGTATTGGACTGGCCATCACAAAGCCCTGGCCTCAATCCTATAGAAAATGTGTTTGCAGAACAGAAAAGTGTGTGTGTGAGCAAGGAGGCCTACAAACCTGACTCAGTTACACCAGCTCTGTCAGGAGGAATGGGCCAAAATTCACCCAACTTATTGTGAGAAGCTTGTGGAAGGCTTCTCGAAATGTTTGACCCAAGTTAAACAATTTAAAGGCAATGCTACCAAATACTAATTGGGTGTGTGTAAACTTCTGACCCACTGGAAATGTGATGAAAGAAATAAAAGCTGAAAAAAAATCACCCTCTACTATTATTGTGACATTTCACATTCTTAAAATAAAGTGGTGATCCTAACAGACCTAAGACAGGGAAGGTTTACGAGGATTAAATGTCAGGAATTGTGAAAAACTGATTTTAAATGTAGTTGGCTAAGGTGTATGTAAACTTCCGACTTCAACTGTAACTCTAACTCTGTGTACACCGATTACTATGACATCATCCATGGGGCACCACTTGCTACAAATCAGCAGAAAACTATAAAATAGTTACAATTATAACTACAGTTCATTTATCATTCTGAGGCAATTAAATTCTTAAAATGACAAGGAAATGCATTCCTGGAGACTGTAGATATTTTATAAAACAAATCAGATTTATTTAGAAATAATCAGGTTAAAGGCTTCCCGAGTGGCGCAGTGGTCTAAAGCTGTGCCACTAGAGATTCTGGGTTCGGGTCCAGGTTCTATCGCAGCTGGCAGCGACCGGGAGATCCATGGGGCGGCGCACAATTGGCACAGCGTCGTCCGGGTTAGGGAGGGTTCAGCCGGCAAGGATGTCCTTGTCCCATCGCGCACTAGCGACTCCTGTGGCAGGCCGGGCGCAGTGCATGCTGACACGGTCGCCAGGTGTACCGTGTCTCCTCCGACACATTGGTGCGGCTGGCTTCCGGGTTAAGTGGACATTGTGTCAAGAAGCAGTGCGGGGTTGGGTTGTGTTTAGGAGAACACACGGCTCTCGACATTTGCCTCTCCTGAGTCCGTACGGGAGTTGCAGCGATGAGACAAGACTGTAACTACCAATTGGATACCATGAAATTAGGGAGAGAAAAAAAAGAAATACAGATGGGCCCAAAACAAAACAGGAAAATACCAGAATGCAACCAGTGAATCCAAACACTCTTAGATACCTTTCTGGACATCACATCCACTCACAATGAAGGCATCAATCTAGCAGTAAAAAACATCAACTATATATATATTCAGGCATTTTTTTGTTTACATAACCCGAGTAAAGCAATTGAATGTACAGGATGAATGAATAGTGGAGATTGTGATTTCATAATGATGTACTAATGTGATAGGCTACAGAATTAGAGTCACAAACAGGGAATGGGGATTAGAGGGCCTAAAATCAAACAAACATTTATTCTTTATATTTCAGAATGAAACAAGGCAGGGATTATAGGAGAAATATAGTAATAAAAAGTAGTAGTATAATGTGTTGTTTTACAGGGTCAGACATAGTAGAATAATGTGTTGTTATACAGGGTCAGCCATAGTAGAATAATGTGTTGTTATACAGGGTCAGCCATAGTAGAATAATGTGTTGTTTTACAGGGTCAGCCATAGTAGAATAATGTGTTGTTTTACAGGGTCAGCCATAGTAGAATAATGTGTTGGTTTACAGGGTCAGCCATAGTAGAATAATGTGTTGTTTTACAGGGTCAGCCATAGTAGAATAATGTGTTGTTTTACAGGGTCAGCCATAGTAGAATAATGTGTTGTTTTACAGGGTCAGCCATAGTAGAATAATGTGTTGGTTTACAGGGTCAGCCATTTTTTATATTTTTTATTTCACCTTTATTTAACCAGGTAGGCTAGTTGAGAACAAGTTCTCATTTACAACAGCGACCTGGCCAAGATAAAGCATAGCAATTCGACACATACAATACAGAGTTACACATGGAATAAACAAAACATAGTCAATAATACAGTAGAACAAAAGAAGACAAAAAGTCTATATACAGTGAGTGCAAATGAGGTAAGATAAGGGCGTTAAGGCAATAAATAGGCCATGGTGACAAAGTAATTACAATATAGCAATTAAACACTGGAATGGTAGATGTGCAGAAGATTCATGTGCAAGTAGAGATACTGGGGTGCAAAGGAGCAAGATAAATAAATAAATACTGTATGGGGATGAGATAGGTAGATAGATGGGCTATGTACAGGTGCAGTGATCTGTGAGCTGCTTCCCTGAAAAGTTGCATATCACAGGGGCTATTCGATGCTAATGCAGAACGCCACAGGATGTTTTTGTGCTGGTCAAGGGCAGACAAGTCTGGAGTGAACCAAGGACTATATATATTCCTAGTTCATTTTTTTTTGAATGGGGCATGCTTATTTAAGATGTTGAGGAAGGCTTCTAATGTAGGCTTCTAATGTTAACATGCATGAAAACAAGGCTTTTTCGGTTACCTAAGTCTACAAATGAGAGCACCTGGGGAGTGGGAGTGGAGCTAGGCACTGCAGGACCTAGATTAACCTCTACATCACCAGAAGAACAGAGGAGAAGTAGGATAAGGGTATGGCTAAATGCTATACGAACAGGACGTCTAGCACGTTCAGTAAAAGGAGAAGGTTTCTGGGCACGATAGTATAGATTAAAGGCATAGTGTACAGACAAAGGTAAAGTAGGATGTGAGTACATTGGAGGTAAACCTAGGCATTGAGTAATGATGAGAGAGATATAGTCTCTAGAGACGTTTAAACCAGGTGATGTCACCACATGTCATGCAGGTGATAGAGGACCCAAAAGCGACTTAACAGAAACAGAGTTTATTCAAGTCCAAACAGGGAATAACAGAAATCCTCTAGTCTGTAGAGGAGAATAACAAGAGAAGCGGCCACAGACTGCAGGTCGCTTCGGGTAGGCGCAGGCCGTAGTTGACAGAGACACCTGCTCACACGCAGCATCTGATGAAGGCAAAAAACACGACAGGACAGGGCGAAACACAATCACAGCACGGTGAATACTAAACAAGGAACCGACGGGACAGGAACGGAACACAAAGGAATAAATAGGGACTCTAATCAGGGGAAAGGATCGGGAACAGGTGTGGGAAGACTAAATGATGATTAGGGGAATAGGAACAGCTGGGAGCAGGAACGGAACGATAGAGAGAAGAGAGAGCGAGAGAGTGAGAGAGTGAGAGAGGGAGGGGAGAGAGAGGGAAAGAACCAAATAAGACCAGCAGAGGAAACGAATAGAATGGGGAGCACAGGGACAAGACATGATAATAAATGACAAACATGACAGTACCCCCCCCACTCACCGAGCGCCTCCTGGCGCACTCGAGGAGGAATCCTGGCGGCAACGGAGGAAATCATCGATGAGTGAACGGTCCAGCACGTCCCGAGACGGAACCCAACTCCTCTCCTCAGGACCGTAACCCTCCCAATCCACTAAGTATTGGAGACCCCGTCCCCGAGAACGCATGTCCATGATCTTATGTACCTTGTAAATAGGTGCGCTCTCGACAAGGACGGGAGGGGGAGGGAAGACGAACGGGGGTGCGAAGAAAGGGCTTAACACAGGAGACATGGAAGACAGGATGGACGCGACGAAGATGTCGCGGAAGAAGCAGTCGCACAGCGACAGGATTGACGACCTGGGAGACACGGAACGGACCAATGAACCGCGGAGTCAACTTACGAGAAGCTGTCGTAAGAGGAAGGTTGCGAGTGGAAAGCCACACTCTCTGGCCGCAACAATACCTTGGACTCTTAATCCTGCGTTTATTGGCGGCTCTCACAGTCTTCCCCGCAGACAAAGGCAGACCGGTAATGAAGTCTAAGGCGATGTGAGACCATGGTCGAGAAGGAATGGGGAGCGGTCTGAGACGACCGGCAGGAGGAGAGTTACCCGACTTAGTCTGCGCGCAGTCCGAACAAGCAGCCACGAAACGGCGCGTGTCACGCTCCTGAGTCGGCCACCAAAAGCGCTGGCGAATAGACGCAAGAGTGCCTCGAACACCGGGATGACCAGCTAACTTGGCAGAGTGAGCCCACTGAAGAACAGCCAGGCAGTGGAAACAGGAACGAAAAGGAGGTTACTAGGACAAGCGCGCGGCGGCGCAGTGTGCGTGAGTTCTTGCTTAACCTGTCTTTCAATTCCCCAGACTGTTAACCCGACAACACGCCCATAAGGAAGAATCCCCTCGGGATCAGTAGAAGCCACAGAAGAACTAAACAGACGGGATAAGGCATCAGGCTTGGTGTTCTTGCTACCCGGACGGTAAGAAATCACAAACTTCGAAACGAGCGAAAAACAACGCCCAACGAGCTTGACGGGCATTAAGTCGTTTGGCAGAACGGATGTACTCAAGGTTCTTATGGTCTGTCCAAACGACAAAAGGAACGGTCGCCCCCTCCAACCACTGTCGCCATTCGCCTAGGGCTAAGCGGATGGCGAGCAGTTCCATCACGGTTACCCACATCATAGTTGCGCTCAGATGGCGACAGGCGATGAGAAAAATAAGCGCAAGGATGAACCTTATCGTCAGACTGGAAGCGCTGGGATAGAATGGCTCCCACGCCTACCTCTGAAGCGTCAACCTCGACAATGAATTGTCTAGTGACGTCAGGAGTAACGAGGATAGGAGCGGACGTAAAACGTTCTTTTAGAAGATCAAAAGCTCCCTGGGCGGAACCGGACCACTTAAAACACGTCTTGACAGAAGTAAGAGCTGTGAGAGGGGCAGCAACTTGACCGAAATTACGAATGAAACGCCGATAGAAATTAGCGAAACCTAAAAGCGCTGCAACTCGACACGTGACCTTGGACGGGCCAATCACTGACAGCTTGGACCTTAGCGGAATCCATCTGAATGCCTTCAGCGGAAATAACGGAACCGAGAAAAGTAACGGAGGAGACATGAAAAGAGCACTTCTCAGCCTTTACGTAGAGACAATTCTCTAAAAGGCGCTGTAGAACACGTCGAACGTGCTGAACATGAATCTCGAGTGACGGAGAAAAAATCAGGATATCGTCAAGATAGACAAAAACAAAGATGTTCAGCATGTCTCTCAGAACATCATTAACTAATGCCTGAAAAACAGCTGGCGCATTGGCGAGACCGAGCGGCAGAACCCGGTACTCAAAATGCCCTAACGGAGTGTTAAACGCCGTTTTCCACTCGTCCCCCTCTCTGATGCGCACGAGATGGTAAGCGTTACGAAGGTCCAACTTAGTAAAGCACCTGGCTCCCTGCAGAATCTCGAAGGCTGATGACACAAGGGGAAGCGGATAACGATTCTTAACCGTTATGTCATTCAGCCCTCGATAATCCACGCAGGGCGCAGAGTACCGTCCTTCTTCTTAACAAAAAAGAACCCCGCCCCGGCCGGAGAGGAAGAAGGCACTATGGTACCGGCGTCAAGAGACACAGACAAATAATCCTCGAGAGCCTTACGTTCGGGAGCCGACAGAGAGTATAGTCTACCTCGAGGAGGAGTGGTCCCCGGAAGGAGATCAATACTACAATCATACGACCGGTGAGGAGGAAGGGAGTTGGCTCGGGACCGACTGAAGACCGTGCGCAGATCATGATATTCCTCCGGCACTCCTGTCAAATCGCCAGGTTCCTCCTGAGAAGTAGGGACAGAAGAAACGGGAGGGATGGCAGACATTAAACACTTCACATGACAAGAAACGTTCCAGGATAGGATAGAATTACTAGACCAATTAATAGAAGGATTATGACATACTAGCCAGGGATGACCCAAAACAACAGGTGTAAACGGTGAACGGAAAATCAAAAAGAAATAGTCTCACTGTGGTTACCAGATACTGTGAGAGTTAAAGGTAGTGTCTCAAATTTGATACTGGGAAGATGACTACCATCTAAGGCAAACATGGGCGTAGGCTTGTCTAACGGTCTGAAAGGAATGTTATGTTTCCGAACCCATGCTTCGTCCATGAAACAACCCTCAGCCCCAGAGTCAATCAAGGCACTGCATGTAGCACCCGAACCGGTCCAGCGTAGATGGACCGACATAGTAGTACAAGATCTAGATGAAGAGACCTGAGTAGTAGCGCTCACCAGTAGCCCTCCGCTTACTGATGGGCTCTGGCCTCTTACTGGACATGAATTAACAAAATGTCCAGCAACTCCGCAATAGAGGCACAGGCGGTTGGTGATCCTCCGTTCCCTCTCCTTAGTCGAGATGCGAATCCCTCCCAGCTGCATGGGCTCAGTCTCAAAGCCAGAGGAGGGAGATGGTTGCGATGCGGAGCAGGGAAACACCGTTGATGCGAGCTCTCTTCCACGAGCCCGGTGACGAAGATCTACCCGTCGTTCTATGCGGATGGCGAGAGCAATCAAAGAGTCCACATCTGAAGGAACCTCCCGGGAGAGAATCTCATCCTTAACCACTGCGTGGAGTCCCTCTAGAAAACGAGCGAGCAGCGCCGGCTCGTTCCACTCACTAGAGGCAGCAAGAGTGCGAAACTCAATAGAATAATCCGTTATGGACCGTTCACCTTGGCATAAGGAAGCCAGGGCCCTAGAAGCCTCCCTACCAAAAACTGAACGGTCAAAAACCCGAATCATCTCCTCTTTAAAGTTCTGGAACTTGTTAGAGCAATCAGCCCTTGCCTCCCAGATAGCTGTGCCCCATTCTCGAGCCCGGCCAGTAAGGAGTGAAATGACGTAAGCAACCCGAGCTCTCTCTCTAGAGTATGTGTTGGGTTGGAGAGAGAACACAATCTCACACTGCGTGAGAAAGGAGCGGCACTCAGTGGGCTGCCCGGAGTAGCAAGGTGGGTTATTAACCCTAGGTTCTGGAGGCTCGGCAGGCCAGGAAGTAACAGGTGGCACGAGACGTAGACTCTGGAACTGTCCAGAGAGGTCGGAAACCTGAGCGGCCAGGTTCTCCACGGCATGGCGAGCAGCAGACAATTCCTGCTCGTGTCTGCCGAGCATGGCTCCTTGGATCTTGACGGCAGTGTAACGAGCGTCTGAAGTCGCTGGGTCCATTCCTTGGTCGGTTCCTTCTGTCATGCAGGTGATAGAGGACCCAAAAGCGACTTAACAGAAACAGAGTTTATTCAAGTCCAAACAGGGAATAACAGAAATCCTCTAGTCTGTAGAGGAGAATAACAAGAGAAGCGGCCACAGACTGCAGGTCGCCGGGTAGGCGCAGGCCGTAGTTGACAGAGACACCTGCTCACACGCAGCATCTGATGAAGGCAAAAAACACGACAGGACAGGGCGAAACACAATCACAGCACGGTGAATACTAAACAAGGAACCGACGGGACAGGAACGGAACACAAAGGAATAAATAGGGACTCTAATCAGGGAAAGGATCGGGAACAGGTGTGGGAAGACTAAATGATGATTAGGGGAATAGGAACAGCTGGGAGCAGGAACGGACGATAGAGAGAGAGAGAGAGCGAGAGAGTGAGAGAGTGAGTGAGAGAGGGAGGGGGAGAGAGAGGGAAAGAACCAAATAAGACCAGCAGAGGGAAACGAATAGAATGGGGAGCACAGGGACAAGACATGATAATAAATGACAAACATGACAACCACATATGTAGGAGGTGGAACAACATGGTTGGTTAAGGCATATTGAGCAGGGCTAGAGGCTCTACAGTAAAATAAGACAGCAATCACTAACCAGGACAGTAATGGATGAGGCATATTGACATTAGAGAGAGGCATGCGTAGCCAAGTGAACATATGGGTCCAGTGAGTGGTTGGGCTGACTGGGAACACGGCGATTCAGACAGTTAGCAGGCCGATGCTAACACGCTAACAGTTAGTAGGCCAGGGCTAAACAAGCTAGCAGTTAGCAGACCGGGTTAGCAAGCAAGCAGTTAGCAGGGGCTAGCAGTTAGTAGACCGGGGCTAGCAAGTTAGCCTTTGGGGGACATCGCGATGGGGGTAAGTCTGTTTTTGCCTTTTCGTGAGGTGACGCCGATAGACCAGTCGTGGAATTAGTAGGGTTCCACGTAGGTCTAGGTAGCTAGCAGGTAAGCAGAATGGGCCTTCAATGGGCGTCGCGCCTGAGGGGGCCTGTTGGAATCCTCGGGCAGATTATGTCGGTATTCCAGTCATAGAGGATCGGCGGGTTTCCGTGCCCCATACCGGCAGTAGAAGGGGTCCGGATATTGCATTTACATTTACATTTAAGTCATTTAGCAGACGCTCTTATCCAGAGCGACTTACAAATTGGTGCATTCACCTTATGACATCCAGTGGGACAGTCACTTAACAATAGTGCATCTAAAACTTAGGGGGGGTGAGAGGGATTACTTAACCTATCCTAGGTATTCCTTAAAGAGGTGGGGTTTCAGGTGTCTCCGGAAGGTGGTGATTGACTCCGCTGTCCTGGCGTCGTGAGGGAGTTTGTTCCACCATTGGGGGGGCCAGGGCAGCGAACAGTTTTGACTGGGCTGAGCGGGAGCTGTACTTCCTCAGTGGTAGGGAGGCGAGCAGGCCAGAGGTGGATGAACGCAGTGCCCTTGTTTGGGTGTAGGGCCTGATCAGAGCCTGGAGGTACTGAGGTGCCGTTCCCCTCACAGCTCCGTAGGCAAGCACCATGGTCTTGTAGCGGATGCGAGCTTCAACTGGAAGCCAGTAGCCCAGGCGTGAGCCGGGAGATGGTTCTAGAATGGGCTATCCCCAGGCTAGTTGGTGCTAGAAATGGGACGGAAACGTTAGCCAGGAGTAGTCAACCCTGGTTGCGGTTAGCTAGCTGTGATGATCCAGAGTTTGTGGTAGGAATTCGGGGATATGGAGAGAAAAATAGGTCCGGTATGCTCTGGTTTGAAACGCGTTGTACGAACTGGTGAGAGCTTTCCGAGCTAAAGGTTAGCTGATGACCGCTAGCAGTGGTTAGCTGATTGATAGCTGGTAGCTAGCTAGCGTCAGTTGAGGTATTCCAGTTCGGCGGTAAATATAAATACTTTAGGGGGAAAAATCAAATCCACACCACATTGGGTGAGGCAGGTTGCAGGAGAGTATTTTGAAGTTAAGGTTTAGGAAAAATATTTAAAATAACGCGAAAAAAAAGATATATACACATGGGACGAGACAAGACAATGACGTCTGACTACTACGCCATCTTGGAAGTGAGTGAGCCATTGTAGTATAATGTATTGTTTTACAGCCATAGTAGAATAATGTGTTGTTTTACAGGGTCAGCCATAGTAGTATGTGTTGTTTTTCATTTTTATTACATTTTTTATTTCACCTTTATTTAACTAGGCAAGTCAGCTAAGAACAAATTCTTATTTACAATGACGGCCTACCCCAGCCAAACCCGGACGACGCTAGGCCAATTTTATGACGCCCTATGGGGCTCCCAATCACAGCCGCATGTGATTCAGCCTGAATTCGAACCAGGGACTGTAGTGACGTTTTACAGGGTCAGCCATAGTAGTATAATGTATTGTTTTACAGGGTCAGGCATAGTAGTATAATGTATTGTTTTACAGGGTCAGGCATAGTAGTATAATGTGTTGTTTTACAGGGTCAGGCATAGTAGTATAATGTGTTGTTTTACAGGGTCAGGCATAGTAGTATAATGTATTGTTTTACAGGGTCAGGCATAGTAGTATAATTGTCATGCAGGTGAAAGAGGACCCAAAAGCGACTTGGCGAAAACAGAGTCTTTAATCCAGTAAAGTAAATACAATCAAAAAACACAACTTTCACTCGAAATGACGAGGACAAACTGGAGACTCGATCTTGAACAGCAGGTGAACAGCAGGTTGCCTCGGGAAGGCACTTGAACCAAACAGACTCAGACACCTGCTCACCACGCAGCATCTGAGGAAAACACGACACGACAGGGCGATACACAAACACAGCACGGTGAATTCTAGACAAAGAACCGACAGGGCAGAAACGAATAACAAGGAGAGAAATAGGGACTCTAATCAGGGAAAAGGATCGGGAACAGGTGTGGGAAGACTAAATGATCGATTAGGGGAATAGGAACAGCTGGGAGCAGGAACGGAACGATAGAGAGAAGAGAGAGCGGGAGAGTGAGAGAGGGAGGGGGAGAGAGAGGAATAGAAAGAGGGAAAGAACCTAATAAGACCAGCAGAGGGAAACGAATAGAAGGAGAAGAACAGGGACAAGGCATGATAATCAATGACAAAACATGACAGTACCCCCCACTCACCGAGCGCCTCCTGGCGCACTCGAGGAGGAATCCTGGCGGCAACGGAGGAAATCATCAATGAGTGAACGGTCCAGCACGTCCGAGACGGAACCCAACTCCTCTCCTCAGGACCGTAACCCTCCCAATCCACTAAGTATTGGTGACCCCGTCCCCGAGGACGCATGTCCATGATCTTATGTACCTTGTAAATAGGTGCGCTCTCGACAAGGACGGGAGGGGGAGGGAAGACGAACGGGAGTGCGAAGAAAGGGCTTGACACAGGAGACATGGAAGACAGGATGGACGCGACGAAGATGTCGCGGAAGAAGCAGTCGCACAGCGTGGGATTGACGACCTGGGAGACACGGAACGGACCAATGAACCGCGGAGTCAACTTACGAGAAGCTGTCGTAAGAGGAAGGTTGCGAGTGGAAAGCCACACTCTCTGGCCGCAACAATACCTTGGACTCTTAATCCTGCGTTTGGCGGCTCTCACAGTCTGTGCCCTGTAACGGCAAAGTGCAGACCTCACCCTCCTCCAGGTGCGCTCACAACGTTGGACAAACGCTTGAGCGGAGGGAACGCTGGACTCGGCAAGCTGGGATGAGAACAGAGGAGGCTGGTAACCCAGACTACTCTGAAACGGAGATAACCCGGTAGCAGACGAAGGAAGCGAATTGTGAGCGTATTCTGCCCAGGGAGCTGTTCTGCCCAAGACGCAGGGTTTCTGAAAGAAAGGCTGCGTAGTATGCGACAATCGTCTGATTGGCCCTCTCTGCTTGACCGTTAGACTGGGGATGAAACCCGGAAGAGAGACTGACGGACGCACCAATCAAACGACAGAACTCCCTCCAAAACTGTGACGTGAATTGCGGGCCTCTGTCTGAAACGGCGTCTAACGGGAGGCCATGAATTCTGAATACATTCTCGATAATGATTTGTGCCGTCTCCTTAGCGGAAGGAAGTTTAGCGAGGGAATGAAATGTGCCGCCTTAGAGAACCTATCGACAACCGTAAGAATCACAGTCTTCCCCGCAGACAAAGGCAGACCGGTAATGAAGTCTGGGGCGATGTGAGACCATGGTCGAGAAGGAATGGGGAGCGGTCTGAGACGACCGGCAGGAGGAGAGTTACCCGACTTAGTCTGCGCGCAGTCCGAACAAGCAGCCACGAAACGGCGCGTGTCACGCTCCTGAGTCGGCCACCAAAGCGCTGGCGAATAGACGCAAGAGTGCCTCGAACACCGGGATGACCAGCTAACTTGGCAGAGTGAGCCCACTGAAGAACAGCCAGACGAGTGGAAACAGGAACGAAAAGGAGGTTACTAGGACAAGCGCGCGGCGGCGCAGTGTGCGTGAGTGCTTGCTTAACCTGTCTTTCAATTCCCCAGACTGTTAACCCGACAACACGCCCATAAGGAAGAATCCCCTCGGGATCAGTAGAAGCCACAGAAGAACTAAACAGACGGGATAAGGCATCAGGCTTGGTGTTCTTGCTACCCGGACGGTAAGAAATCACAAACTCGAAACGAGCGAAAAACAACGCCCAACGAGCTTGACGGGCATTAAGTCGTTTGGCAGAACGGATGTACTCAAGGTTCTTATGGTCTGTCCAAACGACAAAGGAACGGTCGCCCCCTCCAACCACTGTCGCCATTCGCCTAGGGCTAGCGGATGGCGAGCAGTTCACGGTTACCCACATCATAGTTGCGCTCAGATGGCGACAGGCGATGAAAAAATAAGCGCAAGGATGAACCTTATCGTCAGACTGGAAGCGCTGGGATAGAATGGCTCCCACGCCTACCTCTGAAGCGTCAACCTCGACAATGAATTGTCTAGTGACGTCAGGAGTAACGAGGATAGGAGCGGACGTAAAACGTTCTTTTAGAAGATCAAAAGCTCCCTGGGCGGAACCGGACCACTTAAAACACGTCTTGACAGAAGTAAGAGCTGTGAGAGGGGCAGCAACTTGACCGAAATTACGAATGAAACGCCGATAGAAATTAGCGAAACCTAAAAGCGCTGCAACTCGACACGTGACCTTGGAACGGGCCAATCACTGACAGCTTGGACCTTAGCGGAATCCATCTGAATGCCTTCAGCGGAAATAACGGAACCGAGAAAAGTAACGGAGGAGACATGAAAAGAGCACTTCTCAGCCTTTACGTAGAGACAATTCTCTAAAAGGCGCTGTAGAACACGTCGAGCGTGCTGAACATGAATCTCGAGTGACGGAGAAAAAATCAGGATATCGTCAAGATAGACAAAAACAAAGATGTTCAGCATGTCTCTCAGAACATCATTAACTAATGCCTGAAAAACAGCTGGCGCATTGGCGAGACCAAAACGGCAGAACCCGGTACTCAAAATGCCTAACGGGTGCTAAACGCCGTTTTCCACTCGTCCCCCTCTCTGATGCGCACGAGATGGTAAGCGTTACGAAGGTCCAACTTAGTAAAGCACCTGGCTCCCTGCAGAATCTCGAAGGCTGATGACATAAAGGGGAAGCGGATAACGATTCTTAACCGTTATGTCATTCAGCCCTCGATAATCCACGCAGGGGCGCAGAGTACCGTCCTTCTTCTTAACAAAAAAGAACCCCGCCCCGGCCGGAGGAAGAAGGCACTATGGTACCGGCGTCAAGAGACACAGACAAATAATCCTCGAGAGCCTTACGTTCGGGAGCCGACAGAGAGTATAGTCTACCCCGAGGAGGAGTGGTCCCCGGAAGGAGATCAATACTACAATCATACGACCGGTGAGGAGGAAGGGAGTTGGCTCGGGACCGACTGAAGACCGTGCGCAGATCATGATATTCCTCCGGCACTCCTGTCAAATCGCCAGGTTCCTCCTGAGAAGTAGGGACAGAAGAAACGGGAGGGATGGCAGACATTAAACACTTCACATGACAAGAAACGTTCCAGGATAGGATAGAATTACTAGACCAATTAATAGAAGGATTATGACATACAAGCCAGGGATGACCCAAAACAACAGGTGTAAACGGTGAACGAAAAATCAAAAAAGAAATAGTCTCACTGTGTTTACCAGATACTGTGAGGGTTAAAGGTAGTGTCTCAAATCTGATACTGGGAAGATGACTACCATCTAAGGCGAACATGGGCGTAGGCTTCTCTAACTCTCTGAAAGAATGTCATGTTTCCGAACCCATGCTTCGTCCATGAAACAACCCTCAGCCCCAGAGTCTATCAAGGCACTACATGTAGCACCGAACCGGTCAGCGTAGATGGACCGACAAAGTAGTACAGGTTTTGATGGAGAGACTTGAGTAGTTGCGCTCACCTGTAGCCCTCCGCTTACTGATGAGCTCTGGCTTTTACTGGACATGAATTAACAAAATGTCCAGCAACTCCGCAATAGAGGCACAGGCGGTTGGTGATCCTCCGTTCCCTCTCCTTAGTCGAGATGCGAATCCCTCCCAGCTGCATGGGCTCAGTCTCTGAGCCAGAGGAGGGAGATGGTTGCGATGCGGAGCAGGGAAACACCGTTGATGCGAGCTCTCTTCCACGAGCCCGGTGACGAAGATCTACCCGTCGTTCTATGCGGATGGCGAGAGCAATCAAAGAGTCCACATCTGAAGGAACCTCCCGGAGAGAATCTCATCCTTAACCACTGCGTGGAGTCCCTCCAGAAAACGAGCGAGCAGCGCCGGCTCGTTCCACTCACTAGAGGCAGCAAGAGTGCGAAACTCAATAGAATAATCCGTTATGGACCGTTCACCTTGGCATAGGGAAGCCAGGGCCCTAGAAGCCTCCCTACCAAAAACTGAACGGTCAAAAACCCGAATCATCTCCTCTTTAAAGTTCTGGTACTTGTTAGAGCAATCAGCCCTTGCCTCCCAGATAGCTGTGCCCCATTCTCGAGCCCGGCCAGTAAGGAGTGAAATGACGTAAGCAACCCGAGCTCTCTCTCTAGAGTATGTGTTGGGTTGGAGAGAGAACACAATCTCACACTGCGTGAGAAAGGAGCGGCACTCAGTGGGCTGCCCGGAGTAGCAAGGTGGGTTATTAACCCTAGGTTCTGGAGGCTCGGCAGGCCAGGAAGTAACAGGTGGCACGAGACGAAGACTCTGGAACTGTCCAGAGAGGTCGGAAACCTGAGCGGCCAGGTTCTCCACGGCATGGCGAGCAGCAGACAATTCCTGCTCGTGTCTGCCGAGCATGACTCCCTGGATCTCGACGGCAGTGTAACGAGCGTCTGAAGTCGCTGGGTCCATTCCTTGGTCGGTTCCTTCTGTCATGCAGGTGAAAGAGGACCCAAAAGCGACTTGGCGAAAACAGAGTCTTTAATCCAGTAAAGTAAATACAATCAAAAAACACAACTTTCACTCGAAATGACGAGGACAAACTGGAGACTCGATCTTGAACAGCAGGTGAACAGCAGGTTGCCTCGGGAAGGCACTTGAACCAAACAGACTCAGACACCTGCTCACCACGCAGCATCTGAGGAAAACACGACACGACAGGGCGATACACAAACACAGCACGGTGAATTCTAGACAAGGAACCGACAGGGCAGAAACGAATAACAAGGAGAGAAATAGGGACTCTAATCAGGGAAAAGGATCGGGAACAGGTGTGGGAAGACTAAATGATCGATTAGGGGAATAGGAACAGCTGGGAGCAGGAACGGAACGATAGAGAGAAGAGAGAGCGGGAGAGTGAGAGAGGGAGGGGGAGAGAGAGGAATAGAAAGAGGGAAAGAACCTAATAAGACCAGCAGAGGGAAACGAATAGAAGGAGAAGAACAGGGACAAGGCATGATAATCAATGACAAAACATGACAATAATGTGTTGTTTTACTGGGTCAGCCTACATTTCACTGCACCTATCTGGTGCATGTGACAATAAAACATTTAAATATATTTTTGCACAGATACCAAACAACATACTTTCCCTTGGACCACTGAGCCTGTTCATTTTCAGCAAAATATAGCGAACACATCTTGAATACAAAATCACACACATCTCAACACTTTTAACCATGTCACTTTCAATCTGTTTACTCTGTTTGCTTGAGAAAATCAGAGAGTTTGAGGCACTTTCGCATGTAGTGTATTGTTCGCCAATGGAACAAAAGGTGTAGACCTTACCGTGAAATGCTTATTTACAAGCCTAACTAACAATGCACTTTAAAGAAAATAAAATATTTACTAAATAAAACTGAAGTGGAAAAAAGTAGCACAATAAAATAACAATGATGAGGCTATATACAGGGGGGGGTACCGGTACAGAGTCAGTGTGGAGGCTATATACAGGGGGGGTACCGGTACCAAGTCAATGAGCGGGTGTACAGGTTAGTCAAAGTAATTGAGGTAATGTAGGTAGGGGCGAAGTGCCTATGCATAGATAATAAACAGCGAATATCAGCAGTGTAAAAAAAGGGTGGGGTTGGGGTCTTATGGCTTGGGGGTAGAAGCTGTTAAGGAGCCTTTTGGACCTAGACTTGGCACCCCGGTTCCGCTTTCTGTGCAGTAGCAGAGAGAACAGTCTATGCTTTGGGTGGCTGGAGTCTTTGTATCATGCAGGTGAAAGAGGACCCAAAAGCGACTTAACAGAAACAGAGTTTATTCAAGTCCAAACAGGGAATAACAGAAATCCTCTAGTCTGTAGAGGGGAATAACAGGAGAAGCGGCCACAGACTGCAGGTCGCCTCGGGTAGGCGCAGGCCGAAGTTGACAGAGACACCTGCTCACACGCAGCATCTGATGAAGGCAAAAAACACGACAGGACAGGGCGATACACAATCACAGCAAAAACACGACAGGACAGGGCGAAACGCAATCACAGCATGGTGAATACTAAACAAGGAACCGACGGGACAGGAACGGAACACAAAGGAATAAATAGGGACTCTAATCAGGGAAAGGATCGGGAACAGGTGTGGGAAGACTAAATGATGATTAGGGGAATAGGAACAGCTGGGAGCAGGAACGGAACGATAGAGAGAAGAGAGAGCGAGAGAGTGAGAGAGGGAGGGGAGAGAGAGGGATAGAAAGAGGGAAAGAACCAAATAAGACCAGCAGAGGGAAACGAATAGAATGGGGAGCACAGGGACAAGACATGATAATAAATGACAAACATGACAGTACCCCCCACTCACCGAGCGCCTCCTGGCGCACTCGAGGAGGAATCCTGGCGGCAACGGAGGAAATCATCGATGAGTGAACGGTCCAGCACGTCCCGAGACGGAACCCAACTCCTCTCCTCAGGACCGTAACCCTCCCAATCCACTAAGTATTGGTGACCCCGTCCCCGAGAACGCATGTCCATGATCTTATGTACCTTGTAAATAGGTGCGCTCTCGACAAGGACGGGAGGGGGGAGGGAAGACGAACGGGGGTGCGAAGAAAGGGCTTAACACAGGAGACATGGAAGACAGGATGGACGCGACGAAGATGTCGCGAAGAAGCAGTCGCACAGCGACAGGATTGACGACCTGGGAGACACGGAACGGACCAATGAACCGCGGAGTCAACTTACGAGAAGCTGTCGTAAGAGGAAGGTTGCGAGTGGAAAGCCACACTCTCTGGCCGCAACAATACCTTGGACTCTTAATCCTGCGTTTATTGGCGGCTCTCACCGTCTGTGCCCTGTAACGGCAAAGTGCAGACCTCACCCTCCTCCAGGTGCGCTCACAACGTTGGACAAACGCTTGAGCGGAGGGAACGCTGGACTCGGCAAGCTGGGATGAGAACAGAGGAGGCTGGTAACCCAGACTACTCTGAAACGGAGATAACCCGGTAGCAGACGAAGGAAGCGAATTGTGAGCGTATTCTGCCCAGGGGAGCTGTTCTGCCCAAGACGCAGGGTTTCTGAAAGAAAGGCTGCGTAGTATGCGACCAATCGTCTGATTGGCCCTCTCTGCTTGACCGTTAGACTGGGGATGAAACCCGGAAGAGAGACTGACGGACGCACCAATCAAACGACAGAACTCCCTCCAAAACTGTGACGTGAATTGCGGGCCTCTGTCTGAAACGGCGTCTAACGGGAGGCCATGAATTCTGAATACATTCTCAATAATGATTTGTGCCGTCTCCTTAGCGGAAGGAAGTTTAGCGAGGGGAATGAAATGTGCCGCCTTAGAGAACCTATCGACAACCGTCAGAATCACAGTCTTCCCCGCAGACAAAGGCAGACCGGTAATGAAGTCTAAGGCAATGTGAGACCATGGTCGAGAAGGAATGGGGAGCGGTCTGAGACGACCGGCAGGAGGAGAGTTACCCGACTTAGTCTGCGCGCAGTCCGAACAAGCAGCCACGAAACGGCGCGTGTCACGCTCCTGAGTCGGCCACCAAAAGCGCTGGCGAATAGACGCAAGAGTGCCTCGAACACCGGGATGACCAGCTAACTTGGCAGAGTGAGCCCACTGAAGAACAGCCAGACGAGTGGAAACAGGAACGAAAAGGAGGTTACTAGGACAAGCGCGCGGCGACGCAGTGTGCGTGAGTGCTTGCTTAACCTGTCTTTCAATTCCCCAGACTGTTAACCCGACAACACGCCCATAAGGAAGAATCCCCTCGGGATCAGTAGAAGCCACAGAAGAACTAAACAGACGGGATAAGGCATCAGGCTTGGTGTTCTTGCTACCCGGACGGTAAGAAATCACAAACTCGAAACGAGCGAAAAACAACGCCCAACGAGCTTGACGGGCATTAAGTCGTTTGGCAGAACGGATGTACTCAAGGTTCTTATGGTCTGTCCAAACGACAAAAGGAACGGTCGCCCCCTCCAACCACTGTCGCCATTCGCCTAGGGCTAAGCGGATGGCGAGCAGTTCACGGTTACCCACATCATAGTTGCGCTCAGATGGCGACAGGCGATGAGAAAAATAAGCGCAAGGATGAACCTTATCGTCAGACTGGAAGCGCTGGGATAGAATGGCTCCCACGCCTACCTCTGAAGCGTCAACCTCGACAATGAATTGTCTAGTGACGTCAGGAGTAACGAGGATAGGAGCGGACGTAAAACGTTCTTTTAGAAGATCAAAAGCTCCCTGGGCGGAACCGGACCACTTAAAACACGTCTTGACAGAAGTAAGAGCTGTGAGAGGGGCAGCAACTTGACCGAAATTACGAATGAAACGCCGATAGAAATTAGCGAAACCTAAAAAGCGCTGCAACTCGACACGTGACCTTGGAACGGGCCAATCACTGACAGCTTGGACCTTAGCGGAATCCATCTGAATGCCTTCAGCGGAAATAACGGAACCGAGAAAAGTAACGGAGGAGACATGAAAAGAGCACTTCTCAGCCTTTACGTAGAGACAATTCTCTAAAAGGCGCTGTAGAACACGTCGAACGTGCTGAACATGAATCTCGAGTGACGGAGAAAAAATCAGGATATCGTCAAGATAGACAAAAACAAAAATGTTCAGCATGTCTCTCAGAACATCATTAACTAATGCCTGAAAAACAGCTGGCGCATTGGCGAGACCGAACGGCAGAACCCGGTACTCAAAATGCCCTAACGGAGTGTTAAACGCCGTTTCCACTCGTCCCCCTCTCTGATGCGCACGAGATGGTAAGCGTTACGAAGGTCCAACTTAGTAAAGCACCTGGCTCCCTGCAGAATCTCGAAGGCTGATGACATAAGGGGAAGCGGATAACGATTCTTAACCGTTATGTCATTCAGCCCTCGATAATCCACGCAGGGGCGCAGAGTACCGTCCTTCTTCTTAACAAAAAGAACCCCGCCCCGGCCGGAGAAGAAGAAGGCACTATGGTACCGGCGTCAAGAGACACAGACAAATAATCCTCGAGAGCCTTACGTTCGGGAGCCGACAGAGAGTATAGTCTACCTCGAGGAGGAGTGGTCCCCGGAAGGAGATCAATACTACAATCATACGACCGGTGAGGAGGAAGGGAGTTGGCTCGGGACCGACTGAAGACCGTGCGCAGATCATGATATTCCTCCGGCACTCCTGTCAAATCGCCAGGTTCCTCCTGAGAAGTAGGGACAGAAGAAACGGGAGGGATGGCAGACATTAAACACTTCACATGACAAGAAACGTTCCAGGATAGGATAGAATTACTAGACCAATTAATAGAAGGATTATGACATACTAGCCAGGGATGACCCAAAACGACAGGTGTAAACGGTGAACGGAAAATCAAAAAAGAAATAGTCTCACTGTGGTTACCAGATACTGTGAGGGTTAAAGGTAGTGTCTCAAATCTGATACTGGGAAGATGACTACCATCTAAGGCGAACATGGGCGTAGGCTTCTCTAACTCTCTGAAAGATATGTCATGTTTCCGAACCCATGCTTCGTCCATGAAACAACCCTCAGCCCCAGAGTCTATCAAGGCACTACATGTAGCACCCGAACCGGTCCAGCGTAGATGGACCGACAAAGTAGTACAGGATTTTGATGGAGAGACTTGAGTAGTTGCGCTCACCTGTAGCCCTCCGCTTACAGATGAGCTCTGGCTTTTACTGGACATGAATTAACAAAATGTCCAGCAACTCCGCAATAGAGGCACAGGCGGTTGGTGATCCTCCGTTCCCTCTCCTTAGTCGAGATGCGAATCCCTCCCAGCTGCATGGGCTCAGTCTCAAAGCCAGAGGAGGGAGATGGTTGCGATGCGGAGCAGGGAAACACCGTTGATGCGAGCTCTCTTCCACGAGCCCGGTGACGAAGATCTACCCGTCGTTCTATGCGGATGGCGAGAGCAATCAAAGAGTCCACATCTGAAGGAACCTCCCGGGAGAGAATCTCATCCTTAACCACTGCGTGGAGTCCCTCCAGAAAACGAGCGAGCAGCGCCGGCTCGTTCCACTCACTAGAGGCAGCAAGAGTGCGAAACTCAATAGAATAATCCGTTATGGACCGTTCACCTTGGCATAAGGAAGCCAGGGCCCTAGAAGCCTCCCCACCAAAAACTGAACGGTCAAAAACCCGAATCATCTCCTCTTTAAAGTTCTGGAACTTGTTAGAGCAATCAGCCCTTGCCTCCCAGATAGCTGTGCCCCATTCTCGAGCCCGGCCAGTAAGGAGTGAAATGACGTAAGCAACCCGAGCTCTCTCTCTAGAGTATGTGTTGGGTTGGAGAGAGAACACAATCTCACACTGCGTGAGAAAGGAGCGGCACTCAGTGGGCTGCCCGGAGTAGCAAGGTGGGTTATTAACCCTAGGTTCTGGAGGCTCGGCAGGCCAGGAAGTAACAGGTGGCACGAGACGTAGACTCTGGAACTGTCCAGAGAGGTCGGAAACCTGAGCGGCCAGGTTCTCCACGGCATGGCGAGCAGCAGACAATTCCTGCTCGTGTCTGCCGAGCATGGCTCCTTGGATCTCGACGGCAGTGTAACGAGCGTCTGAAGTCGCTGGGTCCATACCTTGGTCGGTTCCTTCTATCATGCAGGTGAAAGAGGACCCAAAAGCGACTTAACAGAAACAGAGTTTATTCAAGTCCAAACAGGGAATAACAGAAATCCTCTAGTCTATAGAGGGGAATAACAGGAGAAGCGGCCACAGACTGCAGGTCGCTTCGGGTAGGCGCAGGCCGAAGTTGACAGAGACACCTGCTCACACGCAGCATCTGATGAAGGCAAAAAAACACGACAGGACAGGGCGATACACAATCACAGCAAAAACACGACAGGACAGGGCGAAACGCAATCACAGCATGGTGAATACTAAACAAGGAACCGACGGGACAGGAACGGAACACAAAGGAATAAATAGGGACTCTAATCAGGGGAAAGGATCGGGAACAGGTGTGGGAAGACTAAATGATGATTAGGGGAATAGGAACAGCTGGGAGCAGGAACGGAACGATAGAGAGAAGAGAGAGCGAGAGAGTGAGAGAGGGAGGGGGAGAGAGAGGGATAGAAAGAGGGAAAGAACCAAATAAGACCAGCAGAGGGAAACGAATAGAATGGGGAGCACAGGGACAAGACATGATAATAAATGACAAACATGACACTTTGACAATGTTTTGGGCCTTCCTCTGGTACCGCCTAGTATAGAGGTCCTGGATGGCAGAAAGCTTGGCCCCAGTGATGTACTGGGTCGTACGCCCTCCCCCTCTGTAGTGCCTTGCGGTCAGATGCCGAGCAGTTGCCATACCAGGCGGTAATGCTAACCATGTGTATGTGACAAATACATTTGATTTGATGCAACCAGTCATGATGCTCTAACTATATGAGGATTTGGGGACCCATGCCAAATCTTTTCAGTCTCCAGAGGAGGAACAGGCATTGTCGTGACCTCTTCACGACTGTCTTGGTGTGTTAGGACCACGATTGTTTGTTGGTGATGTGGACTCCAAAGAACTTGAAGATAGTCCACGATCAGCTCCGTTGTCTTGCACACGTTGAGAGAGAGGTTGTTTTTCTGGCATCACACTGCCAGGTGTCTGACCTCATCCAGTTGCGATTTTAGCATGTAAATCTTGGTTGGGCAAAAAAATGATAAGTGGGATGCATGCCAGCAAAGCCACTAAACAATACATTAATTGCACTCTAAGGGTGACAAACAGTGCCCACAAACTGTTAGGGCCTACATAAAGCTGTCCCAACAGCAGATTATCAACAGCAGTCCCACTGCTACACCTGGCTATCAGAGGAGCCTTGTCTGGCAGAGAAACAGTTCATTCAGCCTCATTAACTGCCTTTAAAAAAACATAGCTGATATGGCTGACTTGTGTAAACAAATGTGGTTTCTACTGACAATTGAGATGTACAACCTTTATTGTAAATAAGAATAGAATATGTTTCTAAACACATCTACATGAATGTGGATACTACCATAACTATGGATAATCCTGAATGAATTGTGAATGTTGATGAGTGAGAAATTTATAGACGCACAAAAATCATATCCCCCCAAAATGCTAACTTCCACTGTTATTATAATGGTGAGAGGTTAGCATGTCTTGGAGTTATGATATTTGTACGTCTGCAACTTTCTCACTCATCATTATTCATGATTCATTCAGAATTATCTGTAATCATTAATGTAGAAGTGTTTAGAAACATATTATATTCTTACTTACAATAAAGTCACACCAAAATGAAACAAACAAATGTATCATACATTTATTTCTATTGGACACAAAATAATCTGAAACACAACCTAAACAAACACTAAATATATCCAACAAATGTGTAGAGTAACAAGCTTGATGTGGTCATTGGGTTCTATGAATGTGGGACCAATTAGTTTACTTTCTACTACTTTAGACATACAGGTGAATTCATCCCAATACTTTTGCTCCCCTAAAATGGGGGCACTGCGTACAAAAAGTGCTGTAATTTCTAAACAGTTCACCCAATATGGATGAAAATTCCCCAAAGCTGCACTTCTTGGTGTACATTACATTATCCAAGACTATAATCAATGGTTCAATAATTGAAATGACCAGATCCCAGACTGAAGCTTTAAGCTGCTGTCATATAGCTACTATAGACCTACCTATCAACTCTAAATTGAACTTTTTATCTATTCACTGATTGTTACAATACACTGCAAAACTCACCTGAGCTCTGTAAACTGGTCTTCCCTGGCTGTCCGACCCTGCTGGGACACCTGTCACCATCTAATGCTGCTAAGACATGATGAGCATTGTGTTGTGTAGTGTGTACTGATTATGCACAATGAGTCATGACAGTGAAGCCTGTAGAGCTGTTAATGCTGTGTCAGTGTGAAAAGTAGGGAATTATACTGGCTATACTGGCTCTAATGAAAAAAACTCACATTGTGCTGTCAGAAAATGTAAAAACAACAGTCTTTAATCGTTTGGCAACTGGTTTCATCATTTGATTCAGGTCTAGTATAATTAGGGCAAAAATAATAGATAAAGTTAGCGAGCTTGCTAGCTGACGTTAGCCAACTTTTGGCTAGCTCTAATGGTACATCAACTGGTGAAAACTAGCCAAGTTCATTTACTTCTGTTGAAATGGGACAAAACAAAGGCTACAAAACATTTCCATTCACAAGACAGCAGTTAGATACTGCTACCTGACAGATACTGAGACAGCTAGAGGCTAGAGCTGAACTGGCTGTGGTAGCTACTAGCTAAAATAGCTACTGTGAAACATTAACTAATGTTACAGTTCAGTTAGCTACACTATTAGCTCGGCACTGTGAATCTACATTTTTCCTCTGAAGTCAAACAGTAGTTACCTTTTATCAGTCAAATAAAAAGTAGCCAGCTTCTGCTCTGCTTGCTTTTACAACTCTGAGAAAAATCACAACACAGACTGCACCTGCCTCTATTCATCTCTCCCGTGAAAGTCCTATAAGCCAGCTTTGCCTTCACACAGCTTATCCGCACACTCTCTGGTGTCCGCACAGTCCTAAATCCAGCCGACAGCTACCCAAACCCCCGAACAGCTACCCAACTGCTCTGAAGCATCCGCATGGTCCTAAAGCACACAATACCTATTGTTGTACCCCAGTGTAATGATAAAACTGGAGCTGGGACAAAAATGCAATTTCAGATTGTGGAGGGGTTAAGTCCCCCGTCCCGAGTGAAAGTTGTTCCCCTGTATCATACTAATTTGAGTATCCAGGATTTATTTTTACTATGTTACGTCTAGTCTATAAGACCAGGCTACACGAGCTGCTCACCTCTCCGTCTAAGATTAGGGCGCCCAGTTTTGACTGCTCTTTGTCAAACAACAAAGGTTGCCAACGGAAGTCTGCCAATTTTTTCTTTCATCTCTTATTTCCACTCATAGCCAAAGACCTGCTTCCCACTGCAGCGCTCTGCCCAACTTCTCCTCCCGCAACTTCTGTATTTCCGGTGTCGAAGACTCGATCAGTGCAGGACTCTGATCAACACCCCTCAAAGGGTAATGTGATGGCGCAGATTTCAAAATCTTCATCCACCCCACCTTGGCCTAGACCGCAGCCCGAAGTTTGTTGCAGGCCCAGTGTCTTGAAGGGCTTCCTCAAGACCACCTTTCGAATTGCCGGAGTTAATTGATAATAATGCCATTGTTAATTAGATGCTTTTTCATTATTAGGCTATTTTCTTTTGAACCATATGGCCTATACATTCGGAAAAAATGGACAATATGGACAAAGATATAAAATATACATATACTATATACTATTTCAGCTGTGCTAACATAATTGCAAAATGATTTTCTAATTATCAATTTGCCTTTTAAAATGATAAACTTGGATAAGCTAACACAATGTGCCTTTGGAACACAGGAGTGATGGTTGCTGATAATGGGCCTCTGTACACCTATGTAGATATTCCTTTAAAAAATCTGTCGTTTCCAGCTACAATAGTCATTTACAACATTAACAATGTCTACACTGCATTTCTGATAAATGTTATGTTATTTTTTATGGACAAAAAAGTAGCTTTTCTTTCAAAAACAAGGACATTCCTAAGTGACCCCAAACTTTTGAACAGTAGTGTATATAAATATAGTTATTCAATAATTCATTTCCAAAGTTACCATAGATTACCTTTTACTGACCAAAATTACAGAAGATTCCGGTAAATTTGGTAAACCCTATACTGCAAACAGCCAAAGGTGAAATGACAACTGTTCCACTTTCATCAAATACTGTACATATTTTCTCTTCAACGTTGTGTGTGTGTGTCATTTTGTCTGTATGTCTGTTAGTTTTGTGGCACCTTGATCGGTTTGACTGAAGACATTCTAGAAAGGTCCTTTTGAAGATTAAGCAAGGATCCATCTCTTTGTGTGCATAAAAAATTGTGATAACACTTTACTTAAAGCCGACTTGTAATGCTTTATATGCTGCTTTTTTGATGAATATACAGCCAGCAATAAACCTTTCAACTTGTTATATTCAAATTTAATCGTTGTGTCTTCTTCCACCTTCTTAGAACTACAGTGTCACCTCCATATTTAGGATACTGGATAAAATCAACAAACTTAATACAGAGAACTAATCTGTTTGTTTGAGCATCTGCCAGTCTGTCTTGTATGTAGCCTGCAGCAGAGAGTAAGTTGGGAGGAGATATGGCTTTGAGCCAGGAGAGGACACACCTGAAGAACATTTTAAATTAGCAACCATAACATGACACTGCCATTACCTAGAAACGGGTTCTTGTTGATAGTCATTTCTCTTTTCTACTTAAGGTGTGAGGGTGTGTGTGGGATTTGTAAGTCGCTCTGGATAAGAGCGTCTGCTAAATGACTTAAATGTAAATGTAAATGTGTATCATGCGTGTTTGGTTAACTGAATCATTTAATGTTCATTGCCAATTAATAATTCACTCCACTTACAAAGGTAGACAAAACACACAAATGAATGGGTCAATATCCTATGGTCAATATGCTGTACAGGTAGGGTTGCAAAATGTCCAAATATTCTCAGGTTTTCCAGTACTTCTGGTTGGAGGATTCCCTGAATTAGCAGGAAATCCAGAAGCCTCCAACCAGGATTTCTGGAAAACTGGGAAATTTAGGGAAAGTTACTGGAATCTGCCATCCTTATAGCTAAACCTAACAATGAACTATAGAGAGAGAATGAGTTGGGTACTTTCCTTGACTCAGTATGAAGAATGGAGGTCAATGAGGAGAGGGCGATGCAATGACAAACAATATAGTATTTTATTATTATTCATTTCAAAAATATATTGTCACAGAGATCCAATTTATACATACTATATTTTATGGATTAAACATACAGTATATGAGATGGATATTGAAAAGATAAACATATGTGTTGCTGCTCTATGGTTTAGTCTGAGTGGGAGTGTCTATAGAATAAATTGTATTGTTCACATAACATATTTTCCTAGCTCCAACAGTGCAGTAAAACCTAACAGGCAAATCCCCAAAATAAAGGAATTTAGAAATATTAGAACGAGCAATGTCAGAGTCCGGAATATAAATCTATATAGTATTTATATGATGGTGGGTATAGACATTATGGACAGTATACGAATAGACAAGGTGTGTACAGCAGTAGTTACTATATACTGTATAGGATGAGCCTTGACTAGAATACAGTATATATACTGAACAAAAATATAAACGCAACATGCAACAATTTCAACGATTCTGCTGAGTTACAGTTTATATAAGGAAATCGGTCAATTGCAATAAATTCATTAGGCCCTAATGTATGGATTTCAGATGACTGGGCAGGGGGGCGCAGTGGGAGAGCATAGGCCCACCCACTTGGGAGCCAGGCCCAGCCAATCAGAATTAATTTCCCCCACAAAAAGGGCTTTATTACAGACAGAAATACTCCTCAGCTCATGGAATATAGGATGAAGTCTTTATATGTTGCAGTTATATTTTTGTTCAGTATACATATGAAGTGGGTACAACATTATGTAAACATTATTGAAGTGACCAGTGTTCAATGACTATGTACATAAGGCAGCAGTTTCTAAGGTGGGCTGAGCAAGCACCTGTGTCGAGAAGGTGTTGTTGCCTACCTTCACCACCTGGGGTCGATCCTTCAGGAAGTCTAGGACCCAGTTGCACAGAGTGGGGTTCAGACCCAGGGCCTCGAGCTTAGTGATGAGCTTGGAGGGCACTATATGGTGTTGAAGGCTGAGCTGTAGTCGATGAACAACTTTCTTACATAAGTATTCCTCTTGCCCAGATGGGATAGGGCAGTGTGCAGTGCAATGGTGATTGCGTCATCCATGCATCTGTTGTGGCGGTATGCAAATTGTAGTGGGTCTAGGGTGTCAGGTAAGGTAAGGTGGAGGTGATATGACCCTTAACTAGCCTCTCAAAGCACTTCATAATGACAGAAGGGAGTGCTATGGGGCGATAGTCATTTAGTTAAGTTACCTTTGCTTTCTGGGTACAGGAACAATGGTGGACATTTTGAAGCATGTGGACACAACAGATTGGGATTGGGAGAGATTGAATATGCCCATAAACACTCCAACCAGCTGGTCTGTACATGCTCTGAGGACGAGGCTAGGGATGCCGTCTGGGCTGGCAGCCTTGCGAGGGTTGACATGCTTAAATGTCTTACTCATGTCGGCCACGGAGAATGAGAGCTCACAGTCGTCGTTACTGTGTTTCCCTTGAAGCAGGCGAAGAAGGTGTTTAGCTTGTCCGGGAGCAAGGCTGATGTTCCCTTTATAATCTGTGATTGTCTGGAATCCCTGCCACATGAGTCATTGAATTGCGACTCCACTTTGTCTCTGCACTGACATTTTGCCTGTTTGATTGCTTTACAGAGAGCATAGCTGGACTATTTGTGCTCATCCATGTTCCCAGTCACATTTCCATGGTTAAATGTGGTGGTTCGCGCTTTCAGATTTGGATACGTTGTAATCGTCACAGTGGGAACAACATCGTCTATGCACTTCCTGGTGAACTCAATCCCCGAGTCAGTATATACGTTAATGTTATTCTCAGATGCAACCCGGAACATATCCCAGTCCGAGTGATCAAAACAATCTTGAAGCATATATTTTGATTGGTCAGACCAACGTTGAACAGTCCTTACCACGGGTACTTACGGTTTCTCTCAATTTTCCCTACCTGAGTCGGTTGGAGATGCCCTTGGACACCAGTGTTGAGGTCAATTACATCTAAATTCCAGTCAATTCTCTTCCATACTTTTAATTTGGAATTGGGGTTTCTTTCTGATTTAACTGCAATTTAAATGGAATTGACCCCAACACTGTTGAACACTGAATTTAGGTACGTTTTCTGATTAGGGGTTCACAGCGAAGCTTGTTATTCTTAAATATGTTTTTCCCCTTGCCAGGGTATCTGCAGGTAACTTCAAGTTGAATTTAAGACCTTTTAAGACCTTTTTAATGCAACTTGGAATGCAATTTAATACAAATGTTGAGGACTGCACACACCACACACCTTATAATATTCCTCCAGAAATGAGCCCATTTTTGCAAAAGTTGTATTTTTAGGGTGTCTCTTTCACCTAAGGCTATAGCCTACAACCAAAACGTCGAATAAAATAATGCACTCATTCAGTGAATCATGTATCAAATGGCTATACTTCGAAGAAAGGTAGCTAAGCAAAAGGACTCTAGACTGACTTTTTCCAGTGCCAAGTAAGACATAAAAGAAGGTAGCTATTTAATCTAACATGTTCAGGGAATGCATGATGGACATTTTGATTTGCAACATGTCAAAATAGATTCCAGAATAATTGGGTATCTTTTTGGCTCTTTAGAGATGAATTGGCCTTCATGTCTATTGTGTATATTGTCCTAGCCTATATGCTACATAATTTACCACCTGAGGAAGCTAGCTAGATTGCTAACTCTGAATATGATATTGTTGTTAGATAGCCATGCAATTGATCTAACAGTAAATTAAATGTCCAACACATATGTTCCATTGGTTGGCCTATAGGCTGCTTGATGTAATCACCTCAAATGGCACGCTCCACTGTGTTCCGCTGGTGCATCATCTCAAACACATACTCTGCTAGACATAGCAGATACTTTCATTATAGTAAGCAGGTTAGTGTACATTACTGTTGACCAAATAATGCTTTTAGAACCAAAAAATCTACAGGAATGTTCTGTAGCCTAATCACTGAAATTACCAATGTAAGCAAAATTGCTCTCATATGAGGTAAGAGGAGGTCATTTTTGGTTCATCATCCCACCTCTTGTTAGTGTTGTCATCTATCAAATTGTATAGGCTACCTTGCAGACCAGGCGCCAGGATAAAGTGACTAAGGGGGCAGTTGAAATTGGTGATTGGGCACAATTTTGGAGGGTTATTGCATTGGCATAATATTGAATTCTGCTTATATCACGCTATATCACAAACATTAAGTTCAAGTGCAGAGACCCTGAGACCATTGATTGAGTGTTTTGAAGTGACAAGTTGGTACGAAATCTGTAGCCTATCTCAAGTTTACTGTATCCACACAATGGCCAGCACCCTACACACTAAAGCAAGGCTATTTAGGTAATGAATATAGGCTACAAGATATTTAGGCTGTTTGCAATAGGTGATTTACACTATGTGAATGCAGCCGTACACACATTTGTTTTACCAAAAAAACACAAACTAAATGCTGAAAGTGGTATCCTAGTTATTCATGCATGCAAACAAAAATACTGAATAGCAGTTTGGCTTAGAATACCGACACAACTGCGAATGCAAACGAATGAACGCTAACAGAACAAAACAGCGGTACCAAGTAGGCCTAGTAAACAACATATCTGATGGATAAAGGCAGGACACAATCTATATTTAGGCTAGTTACATTAACAGGAAATAAACACAGTAAATAAAAGGCAAATGGAGATCCAAATAACCAAAACATAGCCTACAGCCTACTACTGAGATACAGCCTACTACTGAGATGCAGCCTACAGCCTACTACTGAGATGCAGCCTACTACTGAGATACAGCCTACTACTGAGATGCAGCCTACAGCCTACTACTGAGATGCAGCCTACAGCCTACTACTGAGATACAGCCTACTACTGAGATACAGCCTACTACTGAGATGCAGCCTACAGCCTACTACTGAGATGCAGCCTACAGCCTACTACTGAGATACAGCCTACTACTGAGATGCAGCCTACTACTGAGATACAGCCTACTACTGAGATACAGCCTACTACTGAGATGCAGCCTACTACTGAGATGCAGCCTACAGCCTACTACTGAGATGCAGCCTACAGCCTACTACTGAGATACAGCCTACTACTGAGATGCAGCTACTGAGATACAGCCTACTACTGAGATGCAGCCTACTACTGAGATGCAGCCTACAGCCTACTACTGAGATGCAGCCTGAGATGCAGCAGCCTACTACTGAGATGCAGCCTACTACTGAGATGCAGCCTACTACTGAGATGCAGCCTACTACTGAGATACAGCAGCCTACTACTGAGATACAGCCTACTACTGAGATGCAGCCTACTACTGAGATGCAGCCTACTACTGAGATGCAGCCTACTACTGAGATACAGCCTACAGCCTACTACTGAGATGCAGCCTACAGCCTACTACTGAGATGCAGCCTACTACAGCCTACTACTGAGATGCAGCCTACTACTGAGATGAGATGCAGCCTACTACTGAGATGCAGCCTACAGCCTACTACTGAGATACAGCCTACAGCCTACTACTGAGATGCAGCCTACAGCCTACTACTGAGATGCAGCCTACTACTGAGATGCAGCCTACAGCCTACTACTGAGATGCAGCCTACAGCCTACTACTGAGATGCAGCCTACTACTGAGATACAGCCTACTACTGAGATACAGCCTACTACTGAGATGCAGCCTACTACTGAGATACAGCCTACTAGAGATGCAGCAGCCTACAGCTACTACTGAGATGCAGCCTACTACTGAGATGCAGCCTACTACTGAGATGCAGCCTACAGCCTACTACGAGATGCAGCCTGCAGAGATGCAGCTACTACTGAGATGCAGCCTACAGCCTACTACTGAGATGCAGCCTACAGATGCCCTACTACTGAGATGCAGCCTACTACTGAGATGCAGCCTACTACTGAGATGCAGCCTACAGATGCCTACTACTGAGATGCAGCCTACAGCCTACTACTGAGATGCAGCCTACAGCCTACTACTGAGATGCAGCCTACATGCAGCCTACAGCCTACTACTGAGATGCAGCCTATACTGAGATGCAGCCTACTACTGAGATGCAGCCTACAGCCTACTACTGAGATACAGCCTACTACTGAGATGCAGCCTACTGAGCAGCTACTACTGAGATGCAGCCTACAGCCTACTGAGATGCAGCCTACAGCCTACTACTGAGATGCAGCCTACAGCCTACTACTGAGCCTACAGCCTACTACTGATGCAGCCTACTACTGAGATGCAGCCTACAGCCTACTACTGAGATGCTACTGAGATGCAGCCTATGCAGCCTACTACTGAGATGCAGCCTACAGCCTACTACTGAGATGCAGCCTACAGCCTACTACTGAGATGCAGCCTACAGCCTACTACTGAGATGCAGCCTACAGCCTACTACTGAGATGCAGCCTACAGCCTACTACTGAGATGCAGCCTACAGCCTACTACTGAGATGCAGCCTACAGCCTACTACTGAGATGCAGCCTACTACTGAGATGCAGCCTACTACTGAGATGCAGCCTACTACTGAGATGCAGCCTACTACTGAGATGCAGCCTACAGCAGCCTACTACTGAGATGCAGCCTACTACTGAGATGCAGCCTACAGCCTACTACTGAGATGCAGCCTACTACAGATGCCTACTAGCCTGAGATGCAGCCTGCAGCCTACTACTGAGATGCAGCCTACTACTGAGATGCAGCCTACTACTGAGATGCAGCCTACTACTGAGATGCAGCCTACTACTGAGATACAGCCTACTACTGAGATGCAGCCTACTACTGAGATGCAGCCTACTACTGAGATGCAGCCTACTACTGAGATGCAGCCTACAGCCTACTACTGAGATGCAGCCTACAGCCTACTACTGAGATGCAGCCTACTACTGAGATGCAGCCTACAGCCTACTACTGAGATGCAGCCTACTACTGAGATGCAGCCTACTACTGAGATGCAGCCTACAGCCTACTACTGAGATGCAGCCTACAGCCTACTACTGAGATGCAGCCTACAGCCTACTACTGAGATGCAGCCTACTACTGAGATGCCTACTACTGAGATGCAGCCTACTACTGAGATGCAGCCTACTAGAGATGCAGCCTACTACTGAGATACAGCCTACTACTGAGATGCAGCCTACTACTGAGATGCCCTACTACTGAGATGCAGCCTACAGCCTACTACTGCCTAGATGCAGCCTACTACTGAGATGCAGCCTACAGCCTACTACTGAGATGCAGCCTACAGCCTACTACTGAGATGCAGCCTACAGCCTACTACTGAGATGCAGCCTACAGCCTACTACTGAGATGCAGCCTACAGCCTACTACTGAGATGCAGCCTACAGCCTACTACTGAGATGCAGCCTACTACTGAGATGCAGCCTACTACTGAGATGCAGCCTACAGCCTACTACTGAGATGCAGCCTACAGCCTACTACTGAGATGCAGCCTACTACTGAGATGCATGAGATGCAGCCTACAGCCTACTACTGAGATGCAGCCTACTACTGAGATGCAGCCTAGCCTAGATGCAGCCTACTACTGAGATGCAGCCTACTACTGAGATGCAGCCTACTACTGAGATGCAGCCTACTACTGAGATGCAGCCTACTACTGAGATGCAGCCTACACTGCCTACTACTGAGATGCAGCCTACTACTGAGATGCAGCCTACTAGCCTACTACTGAGATGCAGCCTACAGCCTACTACTGAGATACAGCTGCCTACTACTGAGATGCAGCCTACTACTGAGATGCAGCCTACTACTACTGAGATGACAGCCTACTACTGAGATGCAGCCTACTACTGAGATGCAGCCTACAGCCTACTACTGAGATGCAGCCTACTACTGAGATACAGCCTACTACTGAGATGCAGCCTACAGCCTACTACTGAGATGCAGCCTACTACTGAGATGCAGCCTACAGCCTACAACTGAGATGCAGCCTACTACTGAGATGCAGCCTACTACTGAGATGCAGCCTACTACTGAGATGCAGCCTACAGCCTACTACTGAGATACAGCCTACTACTGAGATGCAGCCTACTACTGAGATGCAGCCTACAGTCTACTACTGAGATACAGCCTACTACTGAGATTACATTTACATTTAAGTCATTTAGCAGACGCTCTTATCCAGAGCGACTTACAAATTGGTGCATTCACCTTATGACATCCAGTGGAACAGTCACTTTACAATAGTGCATCTAAATCTTAAAGGGGGGGGGGAAGAGGGAATACTTATCCTATCCTAGGTATTCCTTAAAGAGGTGGGGTTTCAGGTGTCTCCGGAAGGTGGTGATTGACTCCGCTGTCCTGGCGTCGTGAGGGAGTTTGTTCCACCATTGGGGGCCAGAGCAGCGAACAGTTTTGACTGGGCTGAGCGGGAGCTGTACTTCCTCAGTGGTAGGGAGGCGAGCAGGCCAGAGGTGGATGAACGCAGTGCCCTTGTTTGGGTGTAGGGCCTGATCAGAGCCTGGAGGTACTGAGGTGCCGTTCCCCTCACAGCTCCGTAGGCAAGCACCATGGTCTTGTAACGGATGCGAGCTTCAACTGGAAGCCAGTGGAGAGAACGGAGGAGCGGGGTGACGTGAGAGAACTTGGGAAGGTTGAACACCAGACGGGCTGCGGCGTTCTGGATGAGTTGAAGGGGTTTAATGGCACAGGCAGGAGCCCAGCCAACAGCGAGTTGCAGTAATCCAGACGGGAGATGACAAGTGCCTGGATTAGGACCTGCGCCGCTTCCTGTGTGAGGCAGGGTCGTACTCTGCGGATGTTGTAGAGCATGAACCTACAGGAACGGGCCACCGCCTTGATGTTGGTTGAGAACGACAGGGTGTTGTCCAGGATCACGCCAAGGTTCTTAGCGCTTTGGGAGGAGGACACAATGGAGTTGTCAACCGTGATGGCGAGATCATGGAACGGGCAGTCCTTCCCCGGGAGGAAGAGCAGCTCCGTCTTGCCGAGGTTCAGCTTGAGGTGGTGATCCGTCATCCACACTGATATGTCTGCCAGACATGCAGAGATGCGATTCGCCACCTGGTCATCAGAAAGGGGAAAGGAGAAGATTAATTGTGTGTCGTCTGCATAGCAATGATAGGAGAGACCATGTGAGGTTATGACAGAGCCAAGTGACTTGGTGTATAGCGAGAATAGGAGAGGGCCAAGAACAGAGCCCTGGGGGACACCAGTGGTGAGAGCGCGTGGTGAGGAGACAGATTCTCGCCACGCCACCTGGTAGGAGCGACCTGTCAGGTAGGACGCAATCCAAGCGTGGGCCGCGCCGGAGATGCCCAACTCGGAGAGGGTGGAGAGGAGGATCTGATGGTTCACAGTGTCGAAGGCAGCCGATAGATCTAGAAGGATGAGAGCAGAGGAGAGAGAGTTAGCTTTAGCAGTGCGGAGCGCCTCCGTGATACAGAGGAGAGCAGTCTCAGTTGAATGACTATTCTTGAAACCTGACTGATTTGGATCAAGAAGGTCATTCAGAGAGAGATAGCGGGAGAGCTGGCCAAGGACGGCACGTTCAAGAGTTTTGGAGAGAAAAGAAAGAAGGGATACTGGTCTGTAATTGTTGACATCGGAGGGATCGAGTGTAGGTTTTTTCAGAAGGGGGTGCAAGTCTCGCTCTCTTGAAGACGGAAGGGACGTAGCCAGCGGTCAGGGATGAGTTGATGAGCGAGGTGAGGTAAGGGAGAAGGTCTCCGGAAATGGTCTGGAGAAGAGAGGAGGGGATAGGGTCAAGCGGGCAGGTTGTTGGGCGGCCGGCCGTCACAAGACGCGAGATTTCATCTGGAGAGAGAGGGAGAAAGAGGTCAGAGCACAGGGTAGGGCAGTGTGAGCAGAACCAGCGGTGTCGTTTGACTTAGCAAACGAGGATCGGATGTCGTCGACCTTCTTTTCAAAATGGTTGACGAAGTCATCTGCAGAGAGGGAGGAGGGGGGGAGGAGGATTCAGGAGGGAGGAGAAGGTGGCAAAGAGCTTCCTAGGGTTAGAGGCAGATGCTTGGAATTTAGTGTGGTAGAAAGTGGCTTTAGCAGCAGAGACAGAGGAGGAAAATGTAGAGAGGAGGGAGTGAAAGGATGCCAGGTCCGCAGGGAGGCGAGTTTTCCTCCATTTCCGCTCGGCTGCCCGGAGCCCTGTTCTGTGAGCTCGCAATGAGTCATCGAGCCACGGAGCGGGAGGGGAGGACCGAGCCGGCCTGGAGGATAGGGGACATAGAGAGTCAAAGGATGCAGAGAGGGAGGAGAGGAGGGTTGAGGAGGCAGAATCAGGAGATAGGTTGGAGAAGGTTTGAGCGGAGGGAAGAGATGATAGGATGGAAGAGGAGAGAGTAGCGGGGAGAGAGAGCGAAGGTTGGGACGGCGCGATACCATCCGAGTAGGGGTAGTGTGGGAGGTGTTGGATGAGAGCGAGAGGGAAAAGGATACAAGGTAGTGGTCAGAGACTTGGAGGGGAGTTGCAATGAGGTTAGTGGAAGAACAGCATCTAGTAAAGATGAGGTCGAGCGTATTGCCTGCCTTGTGAGTAGGGGGAAGGTGAGAGGGTGAGGTCAAAAGAGAGAGGAGTGGAAAGAAGGAGGCAGAGAGGAAAGAGTCAAAGGTAGACGTGGGGAGGTTAAAGTCGCCCAGAACTGTGAGAGGTGAGCCGTCCTCAGGAAAGGAGCTTATCAAAGCATCAAGCTCATTGATGAACTCTCCGAGGGAACCTGGAGGGCGATAAATGATAAGGATGTTAAGCTTGAAAGGGCTGGTAACTGTGACAGCATGGAATTCAAAGGAGGCGATAGACAGATGGGTAAGGGGAGAAAGAGAGAATGACCACTTGGGAGAGATGAGGATCCCGGTGCCACCATTCCGCTGACCAGAAGCTCTCGGGGTGTGCGAGAACACGTGGGCGGACGAAGAGAGAGCAGTAGGAGTAGCAGTGTTGTCTGTGGTGATCCATGTTTCCGTCAGTGCCAAGAAGTCGAGGGACTGGAGGGAGGCATATGCTGAGATGAACTCTGCCTTGTTGACCGCAGATTGGCAGTTCCAGAGGCTACCGGAGACCTGGAACTCCAAGTGGGTCATGCGCGCTGGGACCACCAGAGTAGGGTGGCCACGGCCACGCGGTGTGGAGCGTTTGTATGGTCTGTGCAGAGAGGAGAGAACAGGGATAAACAGACACATAGTTGACAGGCTACAGAAGAGGCTACGCTAATGCAAAGGAGATTGGAATGACAAGTGGACTACACGTCTCGAATGTTCAGAAAGTTAAGCTACGTAGCAAGAATCTTATTGACTAAAATGATTAAAATGATACAGTACTGCTGAAGTAGGCTAGCTGGCAGTGGGTGCGTTGTTGACACTACACTAATCAAGTCGTTCCGTTGAGTGTAATAGTTTCTGCAGTGTTGCTATTCGGGGGCTAGCTGGCTAGCTAGCAGTGTTGTTTACGTTACGTTAAAAGAACGACAATAGCTGGCTGGCGAACCTAGAAAATCGCTCTAGACTACACAATTATCTTTGATACAAAGACGGCTATGTAGCTAGCTATGTAGCTAGCTACGATCAAACAAAGCAAACCGTTGTACTGTAATGAAATGAAGTGAAAATGTGATACTACCTGTGAATGCGACCGGGTTGTTGAGTTCTATTCAGAAGACGTTGGCTAGCGTTGGCTAGCTAGCAGAGTCTCCTACGTTAAGGACGACAAATAGCTGGCTAGCTAACCTCGGTAAGTTAAGATAATCACTCTAAGACTACACACTCTAAACCTAAACAACACAATTATCTTGGATACGAAGATACGAAGACAGCAAAGACAGCTATGTAGCTAGCTAACACTACACTAATCAAGTCGTTCAGTTGAGTGTAATAGTTTCTCCAGCGCAGCTAATCAGTGGACGTTAGCTAGCTGGCTAGTGAAGACTACGTTAGGACGGCGAAATACGATAATTACGCAATTATCTTTGATACAAAGACGGCTATGTAGCTAGCTGAGAAGAAATTGCTAAGATTAGACAAATCAAACCGTTGTGCTATAATGAAAAAATGGCACACTGTGTTTATCTCCCTCACCAACTTCAAACATTAGCTATCTGAGCAGCTAACCGATCGCTGCAGCTGTACATAGTCTACTACTGAGATGCAGCCTACTACTGAGATGCAGCCTACAGCCTACTACTGAGATGCAGCCTACAGACTACTACTGAGATGCAGCCTACTACTGAGATGCAGCCTACAGCCTACTACTGAGATGCAGCCTACTACTGAGATGCAGCCTACTACTGAGATGCAGCCTACTACTGAGATGCAGCCTACAGCCTACTACTGAGATGCAGCCTACTACTGAGATGCAGCCTACAGCCTACTACTGAGATACAGCCTACTACTGAGATACAGCCTACAGCCTACTACTGAGATGCAGCCTACTACTGAGATGCAGCCTACTGAGATGCAGCCTACTACTGAGATGCAGCCTACTACTGAGATACAGCCTACTACTGAGATACAGCCTACTACTGAGATGCAGCCTACTACTGAGATGCAGCCTTCTACTGAGATGCAGCCTACAGCCTACTACTGAGATGCAGCCTACTACTGAGATGCAGCCTACTACTGAGATGCAGCCTACAGCCTACTACTGAGATGCAGCCTACAGCCTACTACTGAGATGCAGCCTACAGCCTACTACTGAGATGCAGCCTACAGCCTACTACTGAGATGCAGCCTACTACTGAGATGCAGCCTACTACTGAGATGCAGCCTACTACTGAGATGCAGCCTACTACTGAGATACAGCCTACAGCCTACTACTGAGATACAGCCTACTACTGAGATGCAGCCTACAGCCTACTACTGAGATACAGCCTACTACTGAGATACAGCCTACAGCCTACTACTGAGATGCAGCCTACTACTGAGATGCAGCCTACTACTGAGATACAGCCTACTACTGAGATACAGCCTACTACTGAGATGCAGCCTACTACTGAGATGCAGCCTACTACTGAGATGCAGCCTACTACTGAGATGCAGCCTACTACTGAGATGCAGCCTACAGCCTACTACTGAGATGCAGCCTACTACTGAGATGCAGCCTACAGCCTACTACTGAGATGCAGCCTACTACTGAGATGCAGCCTACAGCCTACTACTGAGATGCAGCCTACAGCCTACTACTGAGATGCAGCCTACTACTGAGATGCAGCCTACTACTGAGATGCAGCCTACAGCCTACTACTGAGATACAGCCTACTACTGAGATACAGCCTACAGCCTACTACTGAGATGCAGCCTACTACTGAGATGCAGCCTACTACTGAGATACAGCCTACTACTGAGATACAGCCTACTACTGAGATGCAGCCTACTACTGAGATGCAGCCTACTACTGAGATGCAGCCTACTACTGAGATGCAGCCTACAGCCTACTACTGAGATGCAGCCTACTACTGAGATGCAGCCTACAGCCTACTACTGAGATGCAGCCTACTACTGAGATGCAGCCTACAGCCTACTACTGAGATACAGCCTACAGCCTACTACTGAGATGCAGCCTACTACTGAGATGCAGCCTACTACTGAGATGCAGCCTACAGCCTACTACTGAGATGCAGCCTACTACTGAGATGCAGCCTACTACTGAGATGCAGCCTACAGCCTACTACTGAGATGCAGCCTACTACTGAGATGCCTACTACTGCAGCCTACAGCCTACTACTGAGATGCAGCCTACTAGCCTGAGATGCAGCCTACTGAGATGCAGCCTACTACTGAGATGCAGCCTACTGAGATGCAGCCTACTACTGAGATGCAGCCTACTACTGAGATGCAGCCTACTGAGATGCATGCCTACTACTACTGAGATGCAGCCTACAGCCTACTACTGAGATGCAGCCTACTACTACTGAGATGCAGCCTACAGCCTACTACTGAGATGCAGCCTACTACTGAGATGAGATGCAGCCTACAGTCTACTACTGAGATGCAGCCTACTACTGAGATGCAGCCTACTACTGAGATGCAGCCTACTACTGAGATACTACTGAGATACAGCCTACTACTGAGATGCAGATGAGATGCAGCCTACTACTGAGATGCAGCCTACTACTGAGATGCAGCCTACTACTGAGATGCCTACTACTGCAGCCTACTACTGAGATGCAGCCTACAGCCTACTACTGAGATGCAGCCTACTACTGAGATGCAGCCTACAGCAGCCTACTACTGAGATGCAGCCTACTACTGAGATGCAGCCTACTACTGAGATGCAGCCTACAGCCTACTACTGAGATGCAGCCTACTACTGAGATGCAGCCTACTACTGAGATGCAGCCTACTACTGAGATGCAGCCTAGCCTACTACTGAGATGCAGCCTACTACTGAGATGCAGCCTAGCAGCCTACTACTGAGATGCAGCCTACTACTGAGATGCTACAGCCTACTACTGAGATGCAGCCTACTACTGAGATGCAGCCTACTACTGAGATGCAGCCTACAGCCTACTACTGAGATGCAGCCTACTAGCCTACTACTGAGATGCAGCCTACTACTGAGATGCAGCCTACTACTGAGATGCAGCCTACAGCCTACTACTGAGATGCAGCCTACTACTGAGATGCAGCAGCCTACTACTGAGATGCAGCCTACTACTGAGATGCAGCCTACAGCCTACTACTGAGATGCAGCCTACTACTGAGATGCAGCCTACTACTGAGATGCAGCCTACTACTGAGATGCAGCCTACTACTGAGATGCAGCCTACTACTGAGATGCAGCCTACAGCCTACTACTGAGATGCAGCCTACTACTGAGATACAGCCTACTACTGAGATGCAGCCTACTACTGAGATGCAGCCTACTACTGAGATGCAGCCTACTACTGAGATGCAGCCTACTACTGAGATGCAGCCTACTACTGAGATGCAGCCTACTACTGAGATGCAGCCTACTACTGAGATGCAGCCTACTACTGAGATGCAGCCTACAGCCTACTACTGAGATGCAGCCTACTACTGAGATGCAGCCTACTACTGAGATGCAGCCTACTACTGAGATGCAGCCTACTACTGAGATGCAGCCTACTACTGAGATGCAGCCTACTACTGAGATGCAGCCTACTACTGAGATGCAGCCTACTACTGAGATGCAGCTACTACTGAGATGCAGCCTACTACTGAGATGCAGCAGCCTACTACTGAGATGCAGCCTACTACTGAGATGCAGCCTACTACTGAGATGCAGCCTACTACTGAGATGCAGCCTACTACTGAGATGCAGCCTACTACTGAGATGCAGCCTACTACTGAGATGCAGCCTACAGCCTACTACTGAGATGCAGCCTACTACTGAGATGCAGCCTACTACTGAGATGCAGCCTACTACTGAGATGCAGCCTACTACTGAGATGCAGCCTACTACTGAGATGCAGCCTACTACTGAGATGCAGCCTACTACTGAGATGCAGCCTACTACTGAGATACAGCCTACTACTGAGATGCAGCCTACTACTGAGATGCAGCCTGAGATGCAGCCTACTACTGAGATACAGCCTACTACTGAGATGCAGCCTACTACTGAGATACAGCCTACTACTGAGATACAGCCTACTACTGAGATGCAGCCTACTACTGAGATGCAGCCTACAGCCTACTACTGAGATGCAGACTACTACTGAGATACAGCCTACTACTGAGATGCAGCCTACTACTGAGATGCAGTCTACTACTGAGATGCAGCCTACTACTGAGATACAGCCATGCACAGCCGTCTTGACAAACAAATAGGCCGAAAGGCCCACTTATAGGAAAACCATCCTGCTCCTGAGTAGAGCAACAAGTTGTGATATGGCTCAATACACTTCTGTGGATCAAATTTCACCCACGTAATCAATTAAGCAATGCCAGCCTACCATAAACACATTTCCAATACTTACAGTTCTATTTACAACCAAAACCAACGACCAAGAAAACCATAATAGAATGCATCTATTTCTATGATGAAACATACCGATATGTAGCTATACCCAGGGACGTCATTTGGGTTCTTGCATTGGAATTATATTGAATTCTGCAGTACGAATACTCTAGACACTCTCTTCCTATGAACTATTATGTAGACACGTGTGCACATTTGTTGATATTTCCTGCTAGTTAGTTTGCCCAGTTATAGCTGATTTTTGGTCAATAAACAGGGTTGCACATCAAAATATCCACCATGCATTCCCTGAGCATGTTAGATTAAATAGCTAACTCATTTGATCTGTGTAATGTTTGTTCAACTGATATCCGGACTTAAACCGATGGATAACTATTTCCACTGCTTGAATTCGTTTTTCTAATTTCTTCCACAATAATGAATAATCAACAGAGACTGTGTGGGCGTGGAGAGAAGGGCTGCAACATGATACATGGGCTAGCAGTTTTCAAAGTAAAAGCTGTGTGACTAATAGCTATAATATTAATAATACTATTAGCTATAATAAGGGCCACCAACAAGTAACATTCGTTACCCTGGGGGCATCTTTAACACCCCCCCCAACTGTTACTTCCGGCGCCGACAGAGATGGCCGCCTCGCTTCTCGTTCTTAGGGAAACAATGCAGTATTTCGTTTTTTTATGTGTTATTTCTTACTTTGTTAGCCCAGGAAATCTTAGGTTTTATTACATACAGTAGGGAGGAACTATTGACTATAAGAGCAACGTCAACTCACCAACATTACGACCAGGAATACCAGGAAGGTAGACGAAATCCGTGCAAGGGTTGCAACCTGTCGGGCTGTATCACCGCCTGGTACGGCAACTGCTCCGCCCACAACCGTAAGGCTCTCCAGAGGGTAGTGAGGTCTGCACAATGCATCACCGGGAGCAAACTACCTGCCCTCCAAGACACATATACCACCTGATGTCACAGGAAGGCCAAAAAGATCATCAAGGACAACAACAACCTGAGCCACTGCCTGTTCACCCCGCTATCATCCAGAAGGCGACGTCAGTACAGGTGCATCAAAGCAGGGACCGAGAGACTGAAAAACAGCTTCTATCTCAAGGCCATCAGACTGTTAAACAGCCATCACTAACATTGAGTGGTTGCTGCCAACATACTGACTCAACTCGAGCCACTTTAATAATGGAAAAATTGATGTAATAAATGTATCACTTCATATAATGTTTACATACCCTACATTACTCATCTCATATGTTTAAACTGTACTCTATACCATCTACTGCATCTTGCCATCTTGATGTAATGTATCACTAGCCACTTTAAACAATGCCACTTCATATAATGTTTACATACCCTACATTACTCATCTCATATGTTTATGTATATACCATCCACTGTCTTGCCATCTTGATGTAATGTATCTATAAACCATCTATAATGTTTACATCTTGCCATCTTGATGTAATGTATCACTAGCCACTTTAAACAATGCCACTTCATATAATGTTTACATACCCTACATTACTCATCTCATATGTATATACTGTACTCTATACCATCTACTGCATCTTGCCTATGCCGTTATATACCATCACTCATTCAGATGTTTTTTTAGGTACATATTCTTAGTCATTCCTTTACACTTCTGTGTATAAGGTAGTTGTTGTGTAATTGTTAGGTTAGATTACTCGTTGGATATTACCACATTGCCGGAACTAGAAGCACAAGCATTTCGCAACACTCGCATTAACAAAGTTATAAATGAAAGTAATGATATGGTTTGGATAACTTTGCTGCCGTGATTTCCTAGGTATATTATAATGTATACTCCCAACACATATCAATTCATTAAATCCATCAAAACATGAAATGGCATTAATATATAATAATAATAATATATGCTTTACCAAACAATCATCTCCCACAACACCTTCCCCCATAACGCCACATCCTCCCACAACACCTTCCCCCTAACGTTCCCCTGTACGCTAGCACCCCACAAGCACAGAGGCACGCCTCGCAGTTGTGTGATTGGCAAAAATGTATTGATGACAAATACTTTACTCAGTAAGTCCCATAAATATCTATGGTCACTCCCAGTAAGGCCAACTTTGAGTGATTGATATCCCAGGCTTACATGTGTTGTGCATGATAACACGGACAAGGTTATGTTTGGTGTGACCGTGTATTGACCCTGTTGTGTGGTTAATGTATGGTCTATCTGTGGTCAGAGGGAGCTGGCGTGCAGACAGTGGGAGTGGAGGTGGTGGAGGTGTTTGGAGAGGACATTGGAGTCAGTAGAGGACAAGCCAGCCACTTGGCAGTGTTGGCACTGGTACTTCCCACCTGACCGGTAAGAGGACATCACTGTTACTTCCCACCTGACCGGTAAGAGGACATCACTGCTACTTCCTACCTGACGGGTAAGAGGACATCACTGCTACGTCCTACCTGACGGGTAAGAGGACATCACTGCTACTTCCTACCTAACGGGTAAGAGGACATCACTGCTACTTCCCACCTGACCGGTAAGAGGACATCACTGCTACTTCCTACCTAACAGGTAAGAGGACATCACTGCTACTTCTCACCTGACGGTTAAGAGGACATCACTGCTACTTCTCACCTGACGGGTAAGAGGACATCACTGCTACTTCTCACCTGACGGGTAAGAGGACATCACTGTTACTTCTCACCTGACGGGTAAGAGGACATCACTGATACTTCTCACCTGACGGGTAAGAGGACATCACTGCTACTTCTCACCTGACGGGTAAGAGGACATCACTTCTACTTATACAATCAATAAATAATTTAATCAATTACAATTATGTATGGCATTTTATTTTCAGCAGTTATCACAAAGAGCCTTTACAGTAACCCGGCCTACACCAGAGAAACCCAGGACATACAGGGCACCACTGCTCCTGGCATCTCTTTCTCTCTGTGTAATGTTGTATCCTGGTCCTGTTTAGGGCCAGCCGAATGCAGGTGTGCTCTTCCGTCAACATGAGGCTCATGCTGCTCCTGCCCCAAATACAAAGGTACACAGATACACACACACACACAAAAACACTATTAGGAATGTTCCCCTATTTACATGTTTGTGTGTATGTTTGTTGTGTGTCAGAGTTGAGGGATGATAAGCCAGTGTTTGAGTAGAGGCGTCTGGTGTGGGAGGACATGCAGATGCACTCCAAGTTCCTGGACAGAAAGGTGACATATTTGTTTTCCCTACACCCTACCATTATCCCTTACTATCACCTCTGCCCCTTAACCTTAAACCACTAACCCTTACGTTTCTAACATAACATGTGTGTGTGTTAAAGGAGGAGTTGAAGGTGGAGCTTGTCTTGTACCTGCAGTAGAACCCGGAGCTCCTCGCCATGGTGGCCGACTTCTTGCAGTTCCTGTTACTACAAAAACCAAGCGACGTCTTATGTTTGCCCCCAAGGACTTCTCCCCCTTGGGCTCAACCGAACTTCGGGGAGCACTTTCAACACCTTCTCACACTGTAGCTGCGTCTCAATAGTCTATTAGCTTCCTCTCACAGGCACTTTACTGAGATCAATACTCTCTCTAAATTCTCTCTTTCTTTCTCTCTCTCGGAGGACCTGAGCCCTAGGACCATGCCTCAGGACTACCTGGCATGATAACTCCTTGCTGTCCCCAGTCCAGCTGGCCGTGCTGCTGCTCCAGTTTCAACTGTTCTGCCTGTGATTATTATTATTTGACCATGCTGGTCATTTATGAACATTTGAACATCTTGGCCATGTTCTGTTATAATCTCCACACGGCACAGCCAGAAGAGGACTGGCCACCCCACATAGCCTGGTTCCCTCTAGGTTTCTTCCTAGGTTTTGGCCTTTCTAGGGAGATTTTCCTAGCCACCGTGCTTCTACACCTGCATTGCTTGCTGTTTGAGGTTTTAGGCTGGGTTTACAGCACTTTGAGATATCAGCTGATGTACGAAGGGCTATATAAATATATTTTATTTTATTTTGTGGTAATTGCAAGAGTTACAGTTATGTCAGTTGGTGTGAATAAAATTACGTATTGTTTCATGTCTTGTATATTTTCTATTTAAAAAAAAATGTATTTATGTTAAGAACTTCATCCTTGAGTATAATAATTTCAGTAACTGCTACTTTGCTTTGGCTCTGATGTGATGACCCCATCAAATAGTAAGAATAAAGTTATAAATGAAAGTAATGATATGGTTTGGATAACTTTGCTGCCGTGATTTCCTAGGTATATTATAATGTATACTCCCAACACATATCAATTCATTAAATCCATCAAAACATGAAATGGCTTAATCTACCAAACAATCATCTCCCACAACACCTTCCCCCCTAACGCTCCCCTGTACGCTAGCACCCCACAAGCACAGAGGCACGCCACGCAGTTGTGTGATTGGCTAAAATGTATTGATGACAAATACTTTACTCAGTATGTCTCAATAGAATTCTATGGTCACTCCTAGTAAGGCCAGATTTGTGCGCAATAGACAGGACATGAGGTTACGTTTGATTTGACCATGTCTTGACCATGTTGTGTGGTCTATCTGTGGTCAGAGGGAGCTGAGGTGCAGATGGCAGACAGTGGGAGTGGAGGTGGTGGAGGTGTTTGGGGAGGATAAGACAGTGGACTCAGAGTTGTACACCGCTGCCACTTGCTACCTGATGGGTAAGAGGACATCACTTCTACTTATACAATCAATCAATCAAGCACAATTATATATGGCATTTTATTTTACATCAGCAGTTACATCCAGTTTGTATCACAACCGGCCGTGATTAGGAGTCCCATAGGGCGGCACACAATCGTCCCAGCGTCGTCCAGGTTTGGCCAGTGTAGGCTGTCATTGTAAATAAGAATTTGTTCTTAACTGACTTGCCTAGTTAAATAGTGCTTTTACAAGTAACCTGGCCTACACCAGAGACACCCAGGACATACAGGGCACCACTGCTCCTGCCGTCTCTTTCTCCCTGTGATATCATATCCTGTTCCTGTTTTGGGCCAGCCAAATGCAGGTGTGCTCTTCCGTCACCATGAGGCTCCTGCTTCTCCCGCCCCAAATACAAACAGGTACACACATACACAGATACACACACAAACACACACACTATTAGGAATGGTCCCCTATTTACATGTTCATGTGTATGTTTGTTGTGTGTCAAAGGTGAGGGATGATAAGCCAGTTTTTGAGAAGAGGCATCTGGTGAGGGAGGAGGACATGTAGATGCACTCCAAGTTCCTAGACGGAAAGGTGACATATTAGTTTTTCCCTACACCCTACCATTATCCCTTACTGTCAACTTTGCCCCTTAACCTTAAACCACTAGACCCTAAGTTTCTAACATGACGTGTGTGTGTGTGTTACAGGAGGAGTTGAAGGTGAAGCTTGTCTTGTACCTGCAGTAGAACCCGGAGCTCCTCGCCATGATGGCCAACTTCTTGCAGTACCTGTTACTACGAAAAACCAAGTGACGTCTTATGTTTGCGCACCTTCAACACCTCCTCAGAGTCAAAGCAAAGTAGCAGTTACTGAAATGATCACACTCGATGATAAAGTTCTTAACAGAAATAAAGCATGGAAAATATATTACATTTTATTTCATTCACACCTACTGACATAACTGTAACTCTTAATTTGAATTAGTTTCAGTGCAGCTCATACAAACAAAAACAGTAGACAGTAACAACAGAATCACACAATAAAATACAAAACATCCATAAAAACAATCATATTTGATGATCTCGAGGGCTTCTGTACATACTAGTGACAAGTGATAACCAGAAGAGTATTGATCTCAGTAAAGTGCCTGTGAGAGGAAGCTAATAGACTATTGAGATGCAGCTACAGTGTGTGTCCTCACTGTGAGGAGGTGTTGAAGGTGTTTGGCGGGAGCGGAAGGGAGAGAAGTCCTCACGGGCGACCATGAAGACATTGCTTAGTTTATGTAGTAACAGGAACTGCAAAAAGTCAGGGATCATGGCGCAGAGCTGCCAGCCGCAGGTACGAGGCATGCTCTGCCTTCAACACACACACACACAAATCAGGCCATGGTGGAAACGTATGTTGGAAACGTAGGGATTATTGGTTTAGGGGCTAAGGTGACAGTACATGGTAATGGTAGGGTGTAGGGAAAAACTAATATGTCACCTTTCTGTCCAAGAACTTGGAGTGCATCTACATGTCCTCCTCCCTCACCAGATGCCTCTTCTCAAAAACGGGCTTATCATCCCTCACCTCTGACACACAACAAACATAAACATGGACATGTAAATAGGGGACCATTCCTAATAGTGTGTGTGTTTGTGTGTGTCTGTGTATGTGCGTACCTGTTTATATTTGGGGCGGGAGCAGCAGGAGCCTCATGTTGACGGGAGAACACACCTGTATTCAGCTGGCCCTAAACAGGAACAGGATATGACATCACACAGGGAGAAAGAGATGGCAGGAGCAGTGGTGCCCTGTATGTCCTGGGTTTCTCCGGTTCAGGCCAGGTTACTATTAAAACACTTTGTCATTGGCCTCTCGAGTGGCGCAGCAGTCTAAAGCGTCACTACAGACCCGGGTTCGATCCTGGGCTGTATTACAACCAGCCATGATCGGTAGTCCCATAGGGTGCCGCACAATTGTCCCAGCATCGTCCGGGTTACGGGAGGGTTTAGCCGGAGGGGCTTAACTTGGCTCATTGTGCTCTAGCGACTCCTTGTTGTTGAGCCGGGCGCCTGCAGGCTAACCTCGTCATCAGTTGAAGGGTGTTTCCTCCGACACATTGGTGCGGCTGGCTCCCGGGTTAAGCGGGCGGGTTTTAAGAAGTGCGGTTTGGCAGGTCATGTTTTCGGAGGACGCATGACTCGACCTTCGTCTCCCGAGCACATTGGTTATTTGTGGCGATGAGACAAGATCGAAAAAGGGGGTAAAATACAGCTTCCTGCCAGGACCTCCATACCAGGCGGTGTCAGAGGGAGGCCCTAAAAATTGCCAAAGACTCCAGCCACCCTAGTCAAAGACTGTTCTCTCTGCTACCGCATGGCAAGCGGTACCGGAGTGCCAAGTCTAGGTCCTAGAGGCTTCTGAACAGCTTCTACCCCAAGCCATAAGACTCCTGAACATCTAGTTAAATGAATACCCAGACTATTCGCATTGCCTCCCACACTGCTACTCTCTGTTGTCATCTATGCATAGTCACTTTAATGAACTCTACCTACATGTACATACTACCCCAGCTAACCGGTGCCCCTGCACATTGACTCTGTACCGGCATGCCCCTGTATTTATTCTTATTTTACTGCTGCTCTTTAAGTACTTGTTACTTGTATCTCTTATTCTTATTTCTATTTTTGTTTACCTGCACTGTCGGTTAGGGGCTCGTAAGTAAGCAATTCACTGTAAGGTCTGTTGTATTCGGTGCATGTGACTAATAAAATTTGATTGGATATGTGACGTAGTCACAAAAAAATCCATATATAATTGTGCTTAATTGATTGATTGTACAAGCAGAAGTGATGTCCTCTTATCCATCAGGTAGGAAGTAGCAGTAGCAACACTGTCAAGTGGCTGGGATGTCCTCCACTGAGTCCACTGTCCCCACCACCTCCACCACCTCAACCCACCATCTGTCATCTGCTGTCTGCATTCCACCTCCCTCTGACTATAGACCACACATTAACCACACAACATTGTCAATATATGGTCAAATCAAACATAATCTCATCCCCAGGCTATTGCGCACAGCGCATATAAGCCTGGGATATCAACTACTCAACGTTGGCCTTACTGGGAGAGACAATAGAATTCTATGGGACCAACTGAATAAAATATTTGTCATCATTTCATTTGAGCCAATCACACAACAAGGTGTGCCTTTGTGCTTGTGGTGTGCTAGTTTATGGGGGACGGTTAGGGAGAAGGTGATTGGTTGGTAGATTAAGCCGATTAAGCCACACCAGGAATATCGCCCGGCATTCTGTATTGGCTAACGAAGGCCAAGTTTGACGCAATGGACCAACATTTGGGCGAAATATATTGATAAAAGTCGCCTTGTCCGAGAGAGATTTAAATGGTTATCAAAACGTCACAACAGGGTAAGCCTACACTAAACACAACCCCTATTTGAAGTGTTTCTAAAATCTCCTATGGAAAACAATGAATGGTTGAAAAAAACAATTGGAACCATTTCCCTGTTTGACCACTAGGTTATATTGTTTTTTGACACCTCCACTGTGGTGCTCTATTGTGGTGGAACCGTGAGCTCACGCGGGAAAAACATGCTCACAAGAGAGAGGAAACACCCACTTACACAGACAGGAACCGTGAGCTCACGCGGGAAAAACATGCTCACAAGAGAGAGGAAACACCCATTTACAAAGACAGGAACCGTGACAATTTTTTTCAATGGTAAATGGTATGACTAAACAATCTTATCTATCCACCATCTTTGCCTGAACTTTCACTGTTCAGAAAATGAGAGGACAGACAGTACCATTTGAACGAGCTAGAGGGGTGTGTCATACATCTCCAAGCCACACAAATCCAGGGGTGTAGTGCTACCGAAGCATGAGGGCTCTCTAACTTTTTTCAATTTGAGAATACACAAAGCTGGTAAAAATATGATTATAATGATTTCTGAAGCTCAATCAATGTCTGGCAAGATCACATAATAATGAATTAGTATTTACAAAAATATAATCAAATCAAAATTGATTGGTCACGTACACATATTTAGCAGATGTTATTGCGGTTGTAGTGAAATGCTTGTGTTCCTAACTCCAACAGTGCAGTAAAATCTAACAATTCACAACAATATATATCAATCTCAAAGTAAATTAATGCAATTAAGAAATATATAAATATTAGGATGAGCAATGTCGGAGTGGCATTGACTCGAGTACAGTAGAATACAGTATATTATCACGGCTGTTGAAGGATGAGGACCAAGGTGCAGCGTGTTGAGCATACATTTTCTTTATTTTAAGCAAAATGATGCCAAACAAAACAATAAACACTACAAAAAGAAACCGTGAAGCTTACAAGCAAAGTGCTCTAAACAGAGACAGAACCTCCCACCCCCAAAAGACCAGACAGCGTGGTGTAATGGACTCCTGGACATGGGAGGAGATCCTGGACGGGTAGGGAACCTGGAGGCAGGCTGGGGAGTATCGCCGTCCACAGGAGGAACTGGAGGCAGCTAAGGCTGAGTGGCAACATTACGAGGGAACACGGCTGGCAAGGAAGCCCGAGAGGCAGCCCCAAAAAATGTTTTTTTGGGGGGGCACACGGGGAGTGTGGCAGAGTCAGGTTGGAGACTTGAGCCAACTCCCCGTGCTTACCGTGGCGGGCGTCGTACTGGTCAGGCATCGTGTTATGCGGTGGAGCGCCCAGTGTCTCCAGTGCGCGTTCTTAGCCAGGTGCGCTACATCCCAGCTCCCCGCATCTGCCGGGCTAGGGTGAGGATCCAGCCAGGACGGATTGTGCCAGCCCTGCTCTCCAGACCTCCAGTGTGTCTCCTCGGGCAAGGATATACTGCGCCGGCTTTAAGCACGGTTTCCCCAGTTCGCCAGGGAAACCCAGTGCAGCCTGTTCCAGCTCCCCGCTGGAGAGTGGGTATTCAGCCTGGAAGAGTGGTGCCAAGGCTATGCACCAGATCATCAGTCCTCCCCCACAGCCTGGTCTATCCTGTGCCTCCTCCACGGACCAGGCCTCCAGTAGGTCTCCCCAGCCTGGTGAGTCCTGTGCCTGCTCCCAGAACCAGGTCTCCTGTGTGTCTCCCCAGCCTGGTGAGTCCTGTGCCTGCGCCCTGTCCAGAGCTGCCAGAGTCGCCCTCCTGTCCGGAGCTGCCAGAGTCGCCCTCCTGTCCGGAGCTGCCAGAGTCGCCTTTCTGTCCGGAGCTGCCAGAGTCGCCCTCCTGTCAGGAGCTGCCAGAGTCACCCTCGTGTACGGAGCTGCCGAGTCGCCCTCCTGTCCGGGGCCCGCTGTGAGGGTTCCCAGTCCTTGATCGGCGGCGAGGGTCCCCGCTCGAGAGGCCAAGCCTGAGGTGTAGCGGGGTCCACGTCCCGCACCAGAGCCGCCACCGCGGATAGATGCCTACCCAGACTCCCCACATAGGTTTAGGTTTTGCGGCCGGAGTCCGCACCTCAATCAGAGACAGCTGTCTATCGTTGTCTCTGATTGGGAACCATACTTAGGTACCCTTTTCCCACCTGTGTGTGTGGGAGGTTGTCTCTGTTGTAGTACTTTGCTTGTGAGCTTCACGGTTTGTTTTTGTAGTGTTTATTGTTTTGTTTGGTGTCATTTTGCTTAAAATAAAGAAAATGTACGCTTACCACACTGCACCTTGGTCCTCATCCTTCAACAGCCGTGACATATGTACGTATGAAATGAGTGAAACAGTATGTAAACATTATTAAAGTGAACAGTGATTACATGTCTATGTACATAGGGCAACATCCTCTAAGATGCAGAGTTGAGTAACCGGGTGGTAGCCGGCTAGTGACAGTGATTAAGTTCCGGGCAGGGTACTGGGTGGAGGCTGGCTAGTGATGGCTATTTAACAGTCTGATGGCTTTGAGATAGAAGCTGTTTTTCAGTCTCGGTCCCAGCTTTGATGCACCCGTACTGACCTCGCCTTCTTGATGATAGCAGGGTGAACAGGCAATAGCTTGGGTGGTTAATGTCCTTGTTGGCAATTTTGTTGGCAATTTTTCTGAGAATTAAATAGACTACAGAATTTTTTTTAGTGGGGTTATTTTCCTGGTGAAAATTTTCCCAGTGTCTTGGAAAGTAGGTTTGGAAAGCAGGATTTCCTCTAGGATTTGCCCCGTGCTTATAGCTGTATTTAGTTTATTTTTATCCTGAAAAGAATTCCCTATTCCTTACCAATGAAAAGCATACCTATAAGATGATGCAGCCACCACCGAGCTTGAAAATATGAAGAGTGGTACTCGGTGATGTGTTGTGTTGGATTTGTCCCAAACATAACGCTTTGTATTCAGAGCAAAAAGTACATTTCTTTGGCACATTTCTGCAGTATTACTTGAGTGCCTTGTTGCAAACAGGATGCATGTTTTGGAATCTATTTTCACTCTGTCATTTAGGTTAGTATTGTGGAGTAACTACAATGTTGTTGATCCATCCTCAGTTTTCTCATATCACAACCATTTAACTCTGTAACTCTTTTGTGATGATTTTCATTGACATCATGGTGAAATCCGCTCTGGAAACTGAGTTAGGAAGGACGACTGTACCTTTGTAGTGACTGGGTGTATTGATACACCATCCATAAAAAAATTATGTTAACCACTATTATTGAACACGGAATGAGTCCATGCAACTAATTATATGATTAGTTAAGCATATTTTTACTCTTGAACTTATTTAGGCATGCCATAACAAAGGGGTTGAATACTTATTGACTCAAGATATTTCAGCTTTACATTTTTTATACATTTCTAAAATGTTCTACAAACGATATTCCAATTTGCCATTATGGGGTATTGTGTGTAGATCACTGACACAAAATCTCAATTTAAACCATTTTAAATTCAGGCTGTAACACAACAAAATGTAGAACAAGAAAAAGGGTGTGAATACTTTCTGAAGGCACTGTAAGTATGCCAAACTTGGTATACCAAACGTGATGTTTGAGGGTATTAAAAATATACGTTTCTTGAGACAACATGTATGGGCATAGGCAGACGTTGCAATTGGAGGATACATTTTATTAATATTCTATAATAATATTCAATAAGCTACATCTATCGGTACAAACTTTGATTGCGAAATAATTAAGTAACTAACTTTTGGGGGGGGCGCTCCCGCACCTAAAGCACTACACACCATTGCACAAGTCCCGCCTCTGGATTGAAGAGATTTGGGGATATAAAATGAAGGAATTTTGTTAAACAGCACTTTTGAGTTCATCTCGTGAACGTCATCAGCTTCACGACACGTTAATCCGCGTAGTGTTCTTGTCACTAGCAAACAAGAGAGAGTTTTTGAGTCTCACTCCTACCTCAAAAGAATTCCTCATCTCTCGCACCTCTCTGCCGGTAGCGCGAGCCACACAGCGCAGCCATGGCCAGCGACGATCAGCGGGGGCTACATTATGAACAAACGTTGGTAAGTTAACTTGTTGCTAGCTGAGAAACGCTTTTTTCCGTTCTCTCGATATACAATACCAGTTGAGCGTTCATCAGCTAAATTTTTGCCACTTCAATGAGTGCAAGGGCGCCAGGGTATCCTATAGGTTAGAGCGTTAGACTACTAACCGGCAGGTTGCAAGTTCAAATCCCCGAGTTGTCAAGGTACACATTTGTCGTTCTGCCCCTGAACAGGCAGTTAACCCACTGTTCATAGGCCCTCATTGAAAATAATAATTTGTTCTTAACTGTCTTGCATATTTAAATAAAGGTATAAATATATTTAAAGAAACACAGTGAAATCGGTGTTTGTTGTCCGTTACATCTGCTTGAGCCAGTGTCGTTCACTGTTTTTACGTCGAGAACGGCTTCAAAGTTTTGGGCTCGCACCTGGACTGGTGTTTACGTTTGGTAAAATGAGAGGTCACAAGATACTTATGACATAGAGGTTTATGATTTCTCTCTCACAGATGTTTTTATTTATTAAAAGGGGTAGGCCTATTTTAAAACACTGCATGAAATGGGTCTAAGGTCGTTAAATTATTCACAATGTGCATAAGGTGAGTATTGGTAAAGTGGGAAACTTTTCTGAAAATGTGCTAATAACAGGTGTTGTGCCGAAAATCTCCCCCTGCCAGAATCCCCCCTTCGCGTGAACGCGCACACACTCAATTCTTCATTACTGCGATTTTCTTGCTCGTATAGAGTTCTGCTCTTCAGTCCGTTGTCAGTTTAGTTGCGCTTCATATAAAATGTTTTTATGGCGTTTTGGATCGCGGGGGGGGGGGGGGGCACTAGTAATGTCTGCAGTTTTCGGTTTGGCTATTTGTTTAAAGTGTATTAGTCTGTAAATAAATCTCTTTGTCAAAATTCCTTTTCTCTCCCATGTCTTATTCGACTAGTAGTTGTTCTGAAATGTTTATTGCTTGCCAACATTTTACTCCCTCTATGTTTAACACACATACATTAAGTATTACTTTCAGTTGCCTATCCTGACGTGAAGTTTGTTCTATAGAAAGTATTTGACTGATGTGTGCCACAGAAAGTATTTGAGCGATGATCAGCGGGGGCTACGTTTGTTCTATAGAAAGTATTTGAGCGATGATCAGCGGGGGCTACGTTTGTTCTATAGAAAGTATTTGAGCGATGATCAGCGGGGATGTGTGCCAAGAAAGTATTTGAGCGATGACGTTTGTTCTATAGAAAGTATTTGATGTGTGCCACAGAAAGTATTTGAGCGATGATCAGCGGGGGCTACGTTTGTTCTATAGAAAGTATTTGACTGATCAGTTTGTTCTATAGAAAGTATTTGAGCGATGATCAGCGGGGGCTAGTTTGTTCTATAGAAAGGGGCTGATCAGTTTGTTCTATAGAAAGTATTTGACTGATGTGTGCCACAGAAAGTATTTGAGCGATGATCAGCGGGGGCTACGTTTGTTCTATAGAAAGTATTTGACTGATGTGTGCCACAGAAAGTATTTGAGCGATGATCAGCGGGGGCTACGTTTGTTCTATAGAAAGTATTTGAGCGATGATCAGCGGGGGCTACGTTTGTTCTATAGAAAGTATTTGAGCGATGATCAGCGGGGGCTACGTTTGTTCTATAGAAAGTATTTGAGCGATGATCAGCGGGGGCTACGTTTGTTCTATAGAAAGTATTTGACTGATGTGTGCCACAGAAAGTATTTGAGCGATGATCAGCGGGGGCTACGTTTGTTCTATAGAAAGTATTTGAGCGATGATCAGCGGGGGCTACGTTTGTTCTATAGAAAGTATTTGAGCGATGAACAGCGGGGGCTACGTTTGTTCTATAGAAAGTATTTGACTGATGTGTGCCACAGAAAGTATTTGAGCGATGATCAGCGGGGGCTACGTTTGTTCTATAGAAAGTATTTGAGCGATGATCAGCGGGGGCTACGTTTGTTCTATAGAAAGTATTTGAAAGTATTTGACGATGAACAGCGGGGGCTACGTTTGTTCTATAGAAAGTATTTGACTGATGTGTGCCACAGAAAGTATTTGAGCGATGATCAGCGGGGGCTACGTTTGTTCTATAGAAAGTATTTGAGCGATGATCAGCGGGGGCTACGTTTGTTCTATAGAAAGTATTTGAGCGATGATCAGCGGGGGCTACGTTTGTTCTATAGAAAGTATTTGAGCGATGATCAGCGGGGGCTATGTTTGTTCTATAGAAAGTATTTGAGCGATGATCAGCGGGGGCTACGTTTGTTCTATAGAAAGTATTTGACTGATGTGTGCCACAGAAAGTATTTGAGCGATGATCAGCGGGGGCTACGTTTGTTCTATAGAAAGTATTTGAGCGATGATCAGCGGGGGCTACGTTTGTTCTATAGAAAGTATTTGAGCGATGAACAGCGGGGGCTACGTTTGTTCTATAGAAAGTATTTGACTGATGTGTGCCACAGAAAGTATTTGAGCGATGATCAGCGGGGGCTACGTTTGTTCTATAGAAAGTATTTGAGCGATGATCAGCGGGGGCTACGGTTCTATAGAAAGTATTTGACGTTTTGTTCTATAGAAAGTATTTGAGCGATGAACAGCGGGGGCTACGTTTGTTCTATAGAAAGTATTTGAGCGATGATCAGCGGGGGCTACGTTTGTTCTATAGAAAGTATTTGACTGATTTTGTTCTATAGAAAGTATTTGAGCGATGATCAGCGGGGGCTACGTTTGTTCTATAGAAAGTATTTGAGCGATGATCAGCGGGGGCTACGTTTGTTCTACAGAAAGTATTTGAGCGATGAACAGCAGGGGCTACGTTTGTTCTATAGAAAGTATTTGACTGATGTGTGCCACAGAAAGTATTTGAGCGATGATCAGCTGGGGCTACGTTTGTTCTATAGAAAGTATTTGAGCGATGATCAGCGGGGGCTACGTTTGTTCTATAGAAAGTATTTGACTGATGTGTGCCACAGAAAGTATTTGAGCGATGAACAGCGGGGGCTACGTTTGTTCTATAGAAAGTATTTGACTGATGTGTGCCACAGAAAGTATTTGACTTTAGTGACAAAATGAAGGATATTAGAAGGGGGGGGGGTGTGCAAGGCCATTTTCTTGTCCCCCCCTTCTATCTTGAGACTGCAAGACCTGGCACACATCATAATCATTTTGGTAGCTCACACCAGTAGTGTGTGCCACAGAAATTATTTGACTGTAGCCACAAAATGAAGGAAATCTGAAGGGGGGGATTCTGGCAGGGGAGAGGTTTTCGGCACAACACCAGAACACCTTACAGAATCATTGCATTGTCATAACCCCCATCATGATACCGTTCTAAATATCTTAAGAACTGTACTTTACTATACAAAAAACTTTTTTTGCCGTCCATACTGGTATTTTGGGACACTTTGATTGGCAAAGTGGGACACTTAATTCTTTATTGTAAAGAAGGATACATTAGAGAGTATATGAGTCATTTCCATATTTTTATGATAAACTTCAATTATTCATACAAATGAAATGTATTAAAACATTCTTTAGGCATTTTTGTAGAACATTAAGCATGATCATTTATTATTATTACAATTATGATTATTATTGTTATGATGACTATTATCATCATCATACTTGATTATAAGTATATGATGTAGCCTATACAGTGCATTCTGAAGGTAATCTAATGATGTACGACGATTTAAATGCCATTTCTTTAAAAGTTTGGCAACTTCATATAATAATTTAACATTATACGTCAATATAATGTGCTTTTGAAAATATTCAGACCCGTTGACATTTTCCACATTTTGTTACGCTTTATTTAAAAAATATATAATAATTTTTAAATACTCATCAACCTACACACAATACCCCATAATGACAAAGCAAAAACATGTTTTTCGCAAATGTATTAAAAAAATATATATATATCTTATTTACATAAGTATTGAGACCCTTTGGAATGAGACTCGAAATTGAACTCAGGTGCATCTCGTTTCTACTGATCATCCTTGAAATGTTTTTACAACTTGATTGGAGTCCACCTGCGTGACATGATTTGGAAAGGCACACACCTGTCTATATAAGGTCTCACAGTTGACAGTGCATGTCAGAGCAAAAACCTTCCTAGGTGCTTCGCTATATCAGCTCACTCACTTCGCTATATCACATTTGACATTGTCTGTAAGCTTGAGTTCATTTGCACACAAAAAAATTATACAATGAGGGAAAGACCTGTGTGTGGTCCTTGTTAATGCAGACAGAAAAGAGCTCCAACTTCTTAACCATAGCCTCAATTCTGTCCCGCACATTGAATATAGTTGCGGAGATTCCCTATAATCCTAGATTCGGATCATTCAGGCGAGAAAAAACATCACCCACATTTTTTATTTTTTATTTAACCTTTATGTAACTAGGCAAGTCAGACAGGCCAGTCGTGTGAAACTCATCATCATGCAATCGGTCAGACAAGTGAAAATTATGGTCAGTAAAGAAAACTTTAAGCTCATCTCTCAATTAAAAGAAATATGTCAATACTTTGCCCCTTGATAACCAGCGCACTTCTGTATGTTGTAAAAGTGTTACATGGTCGCTGCCCATATCATTGCATAATATAGAAAATAGACGAGAGTTCAAGGGCCTTGCTCTAACAAATTTAACCATTTTCACTGTATTGTCAAAAATGTCTTTCAAGCTGTCAGGCATTCCCTTGGCAACAAGAGCCTCTCGGTGGATGCTGTAGTGTACCCAAGTGGCGTCGGGAGCAACTGCTTGCATGCGCGTTATCACTCCACTATGTCTCCCTATTGTGGTTTTTGCTCTGTCAGTAGAGATACCAGCACACCTTGACCACCAAAGTCCATTACTTTAAAAATATCCTCTCATGTTGTCCTGGTTTCCAGTGGTTTGCAGAAGAGGATGTCTTCCTTAATTGATACCCCATAAACGTAACGGACATATTCCAGGAGATGTGCCAGGCCGCTATGTCTGTTGACTCATCCAGCTGTAATGCATATTCTTCACTGGCTTGTATGCGAAGCAGTAATTGTTTCAAAACATCTCCTGCCATGTCACTGATGCGTCGTGAAACAGTGTTGTTTGATGAAGGCATTGTCTCTATAGTTTTTTTTGTCCTTTTCCCCCAGCATTATCCCAGTCATATCCACAGCAGCAGGAACAATTAAGTCCTCCATAATAGTATGGGGCTTGCCTGTCTGTAACGTGTGTGCTGGGAGTGGTGACCTAGAGGCCGGAGAGGGAGCACACATCTTAGCCACTCGGTAGCTCACCATATAAGATGCTTCTAGACCCTTCTTATTAATGGTATCTGTTACTTTTATACATGTCTTACTACTCGAAAGTCGTCTTTATTCTCGCTCCAAACACTCTGTGGCTTATTTTTCAAATTGTCATGTTTTGTTTCTAAATGTCTGTGCAAGAGTGAAGGTTTCCTGTGAGAGAGTAACGGTTAATGTGACTGGATGTTAATTATTTGACTAGGCTACCTGTATTTGACATTGTGTTGTTATTTCGCTGAACATTAGATGGTTTCATTTTAATTTTGGCAGTGAAACGAGGCTACTCATTTGAGAGAAAAAAACTCACCCAAATGTACATCCCTGTTGGAAAATGTAAATGTACTGTTTGAAAATGTGAAGATAATAAAAAATAAAAAGTGAAATGTGAATCACATTTTTATTTGGCTTACCTCCGACGGCATTGCGACCCCAGTTTGGGAATACCTGTTCCAAAAGGACAACCATCTCTGCAGCACTCCACCAATCAGGCCTTTATGATAGAGTGGATAGACAGAAGCCACTCCTTAGGACAAGGCACAAACATACTGCTCATCATCTATCTGCTGCAGAGGGACAAGAGAGAGCCATGAGAAAACGAGTTTTGATCAGTCATGGAAATAAAAGTGCTGAAAACAAATTGGCTACCTATTTAAAAAGAAGATGGAGAACAAGCTATGAAGGAAAAATACTGGAGTTTTGGTGCAGGTACAACAACCTAGTGCAAAAATAATATTGCGATATTATATTTCGTAAAACATATTTTGGTATGTAACTATATCGATTCCCCCCCATCACTACTCTTCCTCCCCCTCTCTCATATATCCTACCTGTTGTTCTGGATGATACAGTCCTATACACTGTAGATATGGTCATTTGTTCTGGCTGATACAGTCCTATACACTGTAGATATGGTCATTTGTTCTGGCTGATACAGTCCTATACACTGTAGATATGGTCAGTTGTTCTGGCTGATACAGTCCTATACACTGTAGATGGGGCCAGTTGTTCTGGCTGATATAGTCCTATACACTGTAGATATGGTCAGTTGTTCTGGCCGATACAGTCCTATACACTGTAGATAGGGTCAGTTGTTCTGGCTGATACAGTCCTATACACTGTAGATAGGGTCAGTTGTTCTGGCTGATACAGTCCTATACACTGTAGATGGGGTCAGTTGTTCTGGCTGATACAGTCCTATACACTGTAGATAGGGTCAGTTGTTCTGGCTGATACAGTCCTATACACTGTAGATATGGTCAGTTGTTCTGGCTGATACAGTCCTATACACTGTAGATGGGGTCAGATGGGGTCAGTTGTTCTGGCTGATACAGTACTCTACATAGACCATATGTCTATGGGTCCAATGTGCCATTGGGACCCATTCATTCAACAAGATGTCTAGAAATGTCCTCTACAGTATGTGTAAGTAAACTAGTGTTATAGTAGGAAGGGTTGTCTAGTGTGAGACCCAGTCCTTGCTCTAAGTACATGGCATGTTTTGTATATGTTTGTGTGTGTGTGTTACCTACTGCTCTCCCTTAACCCTTTCTGTGTGTTCTTCCAGATGTATGGTCGCTACACACAGGAGTTGGTACTGCTCTCCCTTAACCCTTTCTGTGTGTTCTTCCAGATGTATGGTCGCTACACACAGGAGTTGGTACTGCTCTCCCTTAACCCTTTCTGTGTGTTCTTCCAGATGTATGGTCGCTACACACAGGAGTTGGTACTGCTCTCCCTTAACCCTGTCTGTGTGTTCTTCCAGATGTATGGTCGCTACACACAGGAGTTGGTACTGCTCTCCCTTAACCCTTTCTGTGTGTTCTTCCAGATGTATGGTCGCTACACACAGGAGTTGGGGGCGTATGCTAAAGAAGAGGCAGCTCGCCTGAGGGAGGAGGGGGTGCGGAGGCGCTCGGTCACAGAACGCTCACGCTCCCTGGAACTTCTGGAGAATGACAAGGGCTGCTGCGCCAAGTGTCGCAGTGAGTACTGACCAATACCGACCACTCAAGCTGGACATACTGTAACCAGACCATGTTCTCTGACCAGGTCTCTCTCTGTCTCTCTTTGTTACTGTGAAACAAGTCTCACTTCACATAAACTTTGCCAGATACCATGTAGTTACATTGTTACTAACATAAATAAACTGGAGTGTATTTAAGGAGGGATTTGGGAGGGAGTGTTTTTGAGTGTTTGTGCAGTCAGTGTGTGTGTGTGTTGATGTTTATTTGCTAGTACAGTGTTTGTGGTGTGTGAGCCACCTCATTCTGTTTACTGTTGATGGTGATAATAATTATGAATATGTTTGTTTTTGGTAGACTGAACAGCCTGTTAACTAGAAATAGACTGCACGTGTACAAAACATTATGAACACCTACTCTTTCCATGACATAGACTGACCAGCTGTATCCAGGTGGAAGCTATGATCTCTTATTGATATCACCTGTTCAATCCACTTCAATCAGGCTAAAGAATGATTTTTAAGCCTTGATGCAATTGAGACATGGACTGTGTATATGTGCCAATAAAATGGTGATTTGGCAAGACAAAATATTTAAGTGCCTTTGAATGGTAGTAGGTGTCAGGCGTACCAATGTGTGTTAAGAACTGCAAAGCTGCTGGGGTTTTCACACTCAACAGTTTGCTGTGTGTGCCAAGAATGGTCCACCCCCCTAGAAGAATTGCCCAGCAGTGGGAGCGAAGTTGTAATGGGCGGAGTCAGAGCACACTGCTCAGACCAGAGCTCCACTGCAGTTCACATTTCTCTAGCAAGCCTGAGAATACTTGATGAGACAGTAGTTGATGGAAACAACCATAGCCCTAACCTTAACCACTCACTATTCAGACCCATAATGACAAAGGGAAAACAGATTTTTAGAAATTTTTGCAAATGTATTAAAAATAGAAAACAAAATACATTATTTACATAAGTATTCAGACCCTTTGCTATGAGACTTGAAATTGAGCGCAGGTGCATCCTGTTTCCATTGATCATCTGTGACAGGTTTATACAACTTAACCACCTGTGGTAAATTCAATTGAATGGACATGATTTGGAAAGGCACACACCTGTCTATATAAGGTCCATAGTTGACAGTGCATGTCAGAGCAAAAACCAAGCCATGAGGTCGAAGGAATTGTCCGTAGAGCTCCAAGACAGTATTGTGTCGAGGCACAGATCTGGGGAAGGGTACCAAAAAATGTCTGCAGCATTGAAGGTCCCCAAGAACCCAGTGGCCTCCATCATTCATAAATGGAAGAAGTTTGTAACCACCAAGGCTCTTCCTAGAGCTGGCTGCCCGACCAAACTGAGCAATCGGGGGAGAAGGGTCTTGGTCAGGGATGTGACCAAGAACCCGATGGTCACTCTGAAAGAGCTCCAGAGTTCCTCTGTGGAGATGGGAGAAACTTCCAGAAGGACAACCATCTCTGCAGTACTCCACCAATCAGGCCTTTATGGTAGAGTGACCAGACGGAAGCCACTCCTCAGTAAAAAGCACAAGAGAGCCTGCTTAGAGTTTGGCAAAAGAAACCTTAAGACTCTCAGACCATGAGAAACAAGATTCTCTGGTCTGATGAAACCAAGATTGAACTCTTTGGCCTGAATGCCAAGCATCACGTCTGGAGGAAACAAGTCTTCGGGACAAGTCTCTGAATGTCCTTGAGTGGCCCAGCTAGAGCCCACACTTGAACCTGATCGAACATCTCAGGAGAGACCTGAAAAGAACTGTGCAGCTCCCCATCCAACCTGACAGAGCTTGAGAGGATCTGCTGAGAAGAATGGGAAAAACTCCCCAAATATAGGTGTGCCAAGTGTCCCGTATACTACCTCTCTGGCCTCTAGGTCATCAGGCTGCTGATTTAACCCGCACACCTGTCACCATCGTCAAGCGCACCAGCACCTCATGACACTCACCTGGACTCCATCACCTCCTTGATTATCTGTCACTCCCCTTTGGTTCTTTCCTCCAGTGTTATCGACTCTGTTTCATGTTGGTGCGTTGTTTGTGTTTCGTGTTTATTGTTTAGTTTATTTATTAAAACACTCACTCCCTGTACTTGCTTCCCGACCATCAGCGCACTCGTTACACCAAGCTTGTAGTGTCATACCCAAGACGACTCGAGGCTGTAATCGCTGTCAAAGGTGCTTCAACAAAGTAATGAATAATTATGTACATGCAATATTTCATTAAAAAAAGATAAAACATCTCCAAAAATTCTGAACCACGGTTTTTGCTTTGTCATTATGTGTTATTGTGTAAATGAGATTTTTTTTCTTTATTTAATCCATTTTAGAATAAGACTGTAACCTAACAAAATGTGGAAAAAGTCAAGGGGTCTGAATAGTTTCTGAAGGCACTGTACACCACTCTATGGAAAGATGAGACTCTCATAAACACAATGGTGTTCTCCGTTTTGCTCCCACAAGCGTCACAAGTCAGTACCGCTGAAGTCAGTACCGCCGAAGTCAGTACCGCCGAAGTCAGTAACGCCGATCTGCCAACTTCTGTCTGTAGCGACCAAACAGTTTGGGCTACACACTAATATGACCCCTCTGTGGAAAGGTGAGACCCTCACAACCACGTACATGTCAGTAGATGTTTTGCTCTAGGATGCACACAAGCCTCACGAGACTCGTCTGAAGGTTGCCCTGTACCAGTTAAAAAAATTAACGAAAATGTATATAGAAGTAGTTTAGGGCAAATTTTTTGGTTGTTAAATATGGGTAAAAAAAAAATCCTGATCTTTCTTATGTCTTTCAGGTATTTATTTATTTTATTTTTATTTCACCTTTATTTAACCAGGTAGGCAAGTTGAGAACAAGTTCTCATTTACATGGTCAGTTTGTTGAGTATGTTTGGCAGCATGAGTGAAGGATGCTTTGTTGCGAAATAGGAAGCCAATTCTCGATTTAACTTTGGATTGGAGATGTTTGATGTGGGTCTGGAAGGAGAGTTTACAGTCTAACCAGACACCTAGGTATTTGTATTTGTCCACGTATTCTAAGTCAGAGCCGTCCAGAGTAGTGATGTTGGACAGGCGGGCAGGTGCAGGCAGCGATCAGTTGAGAGCATGCATTTAGTTTTACTTGTATTTAAGAGCAATTGGAGGCCACGGAAGGAGAGTTGTATGGCAATGAAGCTTGCCTGGAGGGTTGTTAACACAGTGTCCAAAGAAGGACCAGAAGTATACAGAATGGTGTCGTCTGCGTAGAGGTGGATCAGAGACTCACCAGCAGCAAGAGCGACATTATTGATGTATACAGAGAAGAGAGTCGGTCCAAGAATTGAACCCTGTGGCACCCCCATAGAGACTGCCAGAGGTCCGGACAGCAGACCCTCCGATTTGACACACTGAACTCTATCAGAGAAATAGTTGGTGAACCAGGCGAGGCAATCATTTGAGAAACCAAGGCTGTCGAGTCTGCCGATGAGGATGTGGTGATTGACAGCGTCGAAAGCCTTGGCCAGATCAATGAATACGGCTGCACAGTAATGTTTCTTATCGATGGCGGTTAAGATATCGTTTAGGACCTTGAGCGTGGCTGAGGTGCACCGATGACCAGCTCTGAAACCAGATTGCATAGCAGAGAAGGTATGGTGAGATTCGAAATGGTCAGTAATCTGTTTGTTGACTTGGCTTTCGAAGACCTTTTTTATTTTTGTTTGTTTTAATTATCCGTTATTTTACCAGGTAAGTTGACTGAGAACACGTTCTCATTTGCAGCAACGACCTGGGGAATAATTACAGGGGAAAAGAGCGGGATGAATGAGCCAATTGTAAACCTTAGAAAGGCAGGGTAGGATAGATATAGGTCTGTAGCAGTTTGGGTCAGGAGTGTCCCCCCCTTTGAAGAGGGGGATGACCGCAGCTGCTTTCCAATCTTTGGGAATCTCAGACGACACGAAAGAGAGGTTGAACAGGCTAGTAATAGGGGTGGCAACAATTTTGGCAGATAATTTTTAGAAAGAAAGGGTCCAGATTGTCTAGCCCAGCTGATTTGTAGGGATCCAGATGTTGCACCTCTTCCAGTACATCAGCTGACTGGATTTGGGATAAGGAGAAATGGGGAAGGCTTGGGCGAGTTGCGGTGGGGGGTGCAGTGCTGTTGACCGGGGTAGGAGTAGCCAGGTGGAAAGCATGGCCAGCGGTAGAAAAATGCTTATTGAAATTCTCAATTATGGTGGATTTATCAGTGGTGACAGTGTTTCCTATCTTCAGTGCAGTGGGCAGCTGGGAGGAGGTCTTCTTATTCTCCATGGACTTTACAGTGTCCCAGAACTTTTTTGAGTTAGTGTTGCAGGAAGCAAATTTCTGTTTGAAAAAGCTAGCCTTGGCTTTTCTAACTGCCTGTGTATAATGATTTCTAGCTTCCCTGAACAGCTGCATATCACGGGGGCTGTTCGATGCTAATGCAGAACGCTATAGGATGTTTTTGTGTTGGTTAAGGGCAGTCAGGTCTGGGGAGAACCAAGGGCTATATCTGTTCCTGGTTCTCAATTTCTTGAATGGGGCATGCATATTTAAGATGGTTAGGAAGGCATTTTAAAAACATACCCAGGCATCCTCTACTGACGGGATGAGATCAATATCCTTCCAGGATACCCCGGCCAGGTCGATTAGAAAAGCCTGCTCGCTTTGGGGAGGTACCTGGTAGGTTCATTGATAATTTGTGTGAGATTGAGGGCATCAAGCTTAGATTGTAGGATGGCTGGGGTGTTAAGCATGTTCCAGTTTAGGTAGCCTAGCAGCACGAGCTCTGAAGATAGATGGGGGGCAATCAGTTCACATATGATGTCCAGAGCACAGCTGGGGGCAGAGGGTGGTCTATAGCAGGTGGCAATGGTGAGAGACTTGTTTTTAGAGGATTTTTAAAAGTAGAAGTTCAAATTGTTTGGGTACAGACCTGGATAGTAGGACAGAACTCTGCAGGCTATCTTTGCAGTAGATTGCAACACCGCCCCCTTTGGCAGTTCTATCTTGTCTGAAAATGTTGTAGTTTTGGATGAAAATTTCAGAATTTTTGGTGGACTTCCTAAGCCAGGATTCAGACACAGCTAGAACATCTGGGTTGGCAGAGTGTGCTCAAGCAGTGAATAGAACAAACTTAGGGAGGAGGCTTCTAATGTTAACATGCATGAAACCAAGGCTATTACGGTTACAGAAGTCATCAAAAGAGAGCGCCTGGGGAATAGGAGTGGAGCTAGGCACTGCAGGGCCTGGATTCACCTCTACATCGCCAGAGGAACAGAGGAGGAGTAGGATAAGGGTACGGCTAAAAGCAGTAAGAATTGGTCGTCTAGAACGTCTGGAACAGAGAGTAAAAGGAGGTTTGTGGGGGCGATAAAATAGCTTCAAGGCATAATGTACAGACAAAGGTATGGTAAGATGTGAGTACAGTGGAGGTAAACCTAGGTATTGAGTGATGAAGAGAGAGATATTGTCTCTAGAAACATCATTGAAACCAGGAGATGTCATCGCATGTGTGGGTGGTGGAACTAATAGGGTGGATTAGGTATAGTGAGCAGGACTAGAGGCTCTACAGTGAAAAGCCAATAAACACTAACCAGAACAGCAATGGACAAGGCATATTGACATTAAGGAAAGGCATACTTAGTCGAGTGATCAAAAGGGTCCAGTGAGTAGAGAGGTTGGTTGGGGTCACAGCGATTTAGACAGCTAGCCGGGCCATCGGTAGCAAGCTAGCATAGGATGGAGGTCTGTTATTAGCCACCTCGTGCGTTTCAGTCGGTAGGATTAGTGGGGTTCCGTGTGGTAAAGGGGATAAATCCAAATCACACAAAAAAACAAAACAATAGAGGCCCAAGAAAAAATAAAATTAAAATAAATTGCCCGATAGGTCTATTCAGATAGCAGCCGATAAGACAGCTAGCGGTTAGCGGGCCACAGATGGGCGTTCAGGTAACGTCGCGATGGAGGAGCCAGCCGGATAACTCCTTCGGGTAGATAATGTCGTTAGTCCAGTTGTAAAGGCCTGGTTGGGCTCCGCGTTGGCAGTAAAAACGGGTCCGGATAGGTGATTGTAGCCCAGGAGTGATTGATGGAACTCTTCAGCTGGCTAGCTCCGGAATAATTGATGTTTGCTCCGGAATCAACGAAAGCCAATAGTCACACGGCTAGCAGCTAGCTAGCTGCAAGATCCAGGTATGAATGTCCAGAGTTAGCGGTTGAAATCCAGGGACATGGAGAGAAAAATAGGTCCGGTATGTTCCGAGCCGCGCCGTACAAAACTGGCGATAGATTTTCGAGCTAAAGGATAGCTGATGACCACAAACCGTGGTTAGCTGAATACTAACGATTAGCCAGTAAAGAAGCTAACTAGCTTCTGATTAGCTTCTGATTAGCTTCTGGCTAGCTTCTGGATTAGCTTCTGGCTAGCTTCTGGTTAGCTTCTATGGAGGATTACAGATTTGAGGTAAATAATACTTCATTTATTTTATAAATATAAATTGGTGAGGCGGGTTGCAAGAGAGTATTTTGAAGATGAGTTTATGGAAAATAAAAAAATATGTATAAAAAGGTATGCGGAAAAAGTTGTAAATATATATATACGGGACGGGACACGACAAGACGAGGACAAAAGACTTCTAAACTGCTATGCCATCTTGGAACCAACCATTTGATTTATTTTTGGACTATCTGATTTTCCATGTACGAATCAGTTATTTGTATGTGCTAATAGCAGGTCAAATTCAATGTTTCATCAAATTATTATTTTTTCTTATACCTAAAGGGGTCCTCAAAATCAAATAGCTAAATGATCGTTGGCATAACCATCTTTAAAAAATACATATGTTAGCTTAGTAGAAACGTTTGCCCATTATTCATTTCAAAATGATTCAAGTTCTGTGAAATTGGTTGTTGACCATTGCTAGACAACTATTTTCAGGTCCTGCCATAGATTTTCAAGCAGATTTAATTCATAACTGTAACTCAGCCACCAAGGAACATTCACCTTCTTCTTGGTAATCAACTCCATTGTATATTTGTCCTTATGTTTTAGGTTATTGTCCTGCTGAAGAGTGAATTCATCTCCCAATGTCTGGTGGAAAGCAGACTGAACCAGGTTTTCCTCTAGGATTTTGCGTGTGCTTAGTTCTATTCCACTTCTTTTTTATCCCGAAAAACTCCTCAGTCCTTAACGATTACAAGCATACCCTTAACATGATGCAGCCACCACCATGCTTGAAAATATAGAGAGTGTTGCTCAGCAATGTGTTGTATTGGATTTGCCCCAAACATAACACTTTGTATTCAGGACAAAAAGTGAATTGCTTTGTCACATTTTTTGCAGTATTACTTTCGTGTCTTGTTGCAGTGACTTAGAATATTTGTTTTCTGTGCAGGCTTCTTTATTTTCACTCTGTCAATTAGTTTAGTATTAATTGAGTAACTACAGTATTGTTGATCCAGCCTCAGTTTTCTCCTATCACAGCCATTAAACCCTGTAACTGTTTTAAAGTCACCATTGGCCTCATGATGAAATCCCTACACCATCTACTTCCTTTCTGGCAACTGAGTTAGGAGGGGACTGTGTGTATTGATTAGAGGTCGACCAATTGTGATTTTTCATCGCCGATACCGATTATTGGAGGACCAAAAAAGCCAATACCGATTAATCAGACAATTTATTTATTTATTTAATTGTAATAATGACAATTACAACAATACTGAATGAACACATATTTTAACTTAATATAATACATCAATAAAATCAATTTAGCCTCAAGTAAATAATGAAACATGTTCAATTTGGTTTAAATAAAGCAAAAACAAAGTGTTGGAGAAGAAAGTAAAAGTGCAATATGTGCTATGTAAGAAAGCTAACTTTCAGTTCCTTGCTCAGAATATGAGAACATATGAAAGCTGGTGGTTCCTTTTAACATGAGTCTTCAATATTCCCAGGTAAGAAGTTTTAGGTTGTAGTTATTATAGGAATTCTAGGACTATTTCCCTCTATACCATTTGTATTTCATTAACCTTTGACTATTAGATGTTCTTAAAGGCACTTTTGTATTGTCAGTGTAACAGTATAGCTTCCGTTCCTCTCCTTGCTCCTCCCTGGGCTCGAACCAGCAACACAACGACAACAGCCACCATCGAAGCAGCGTTACCCATGCAGAGCAAGAGGAACATCTACTAGAAGGCTCAGAGCGAGTGACGTTTCAAATCAAATCAAATCAAATGTATTTATATAGCCCTTCGTACATCAGCTGATATCTCAAAGCGCTGTACAGAAACCCAGCCTAAAACCCCAAACAGCAAGCAATGCAGGTGTAGAAGCACGGTGGCTAGGAAAAACTCCCTAGAAAGGCCAAAACCTAGGAAGAAACCTAGAGAGGAACCAGGCTATGTGGGGTGGCCAGTCCTCTTCTGGCTGTGCCGGGTGGAGATTATAACAGAACATGACCAAGATGTTCAAATGTTCATAAATGATCAGCATGGTCAAATAATAATAAGGCAGAACAGTTGAAACTGGAGCAGCAGCACAGTCAGGTGGACTGGGGACAGCAAGGAGTCATCATTTCAGGTAGTCCCGGGGCACGGTCCTAGGGCTCAGGTCCTCCGAGAGAGAGAAAGAAAGAGAGAATTAGAGAGAGCATATGTGGGGTGGCCAGTCCTCTTCTGGCTGTGCCAGGTGGAAATTATAACAGAACATGGCCAAGATGTTAAAATGTTTATAAATTACCAGCTTGGTCGAATAATAATAAGGCAGAACAGTTGAAACTGGAGCAGCAGCATGGCCAGGTGGACTGGGGACAGCAATGAGTCATCATGTCAGGTAGTCCTGGGGCATGGTCCTAGGGCTCAGGTCCTCCGAGAGAGAGAAAGAAAGAAGGAGAGAATTAGAGAACGCACACTTAGATTCACACAGGACACCGAATAGGACAGGAGAAGTACTCCAGATATAACAAACTGACCCTAACCCCCTGACACAAACTACTGCAGCATAAATACTGGAGGCTGAGACAGGAGGGGTCAGGAGACACTGTGGCCCCATCCGAGGACACCCCCGGACAGGGCCAAACAGGAAGGATATAACCCCACCCACTTTGCCAAAGCACAGCCCCCACACAACTAGAGGGATATCTTCAACCACCAACTTACCATCCTGAGACAAGGCTGAGTATAGCCCACAAAGATCTCCGCCACGGCACAACCCAAGGGGGGGCACCAACCCAGACAGGATGACCACAACAGTGAATCAACCCATTCAGGTGACGCACCCCCTCCAGGGACGGCATGAGATAGCCCCAGTAAGCCAGTGACTCAGCCCCTGTGATATGGTTAGAGCCAGAGAATCCCAGTGGAAAGAGGGGAACCGGCCAGGCAGAGACAGCAAAGGCGGTTTGTTGCTCCAGAGCCTTTCCGTTCACCTTCCCACTCCTGGGCCAGACTGCACTCAATCATATAACCCACTGAAGAGATGAGTCTTCAGTAAAGACTTAAAGGTTGAGACCGAGTTTGCGTCTCTGACATGGGTAGGCAGACCGTTCCATAAAAATGGAGCTCGATAGGAGAAAGCCCTGCCTCCAGCTGTTTGCTTAGAAATTCTAGGGACAATTAGGAGGCCTGCGTCTTGTGACCGTAGCGTACGTGTAGGTATGTACGGCAGGACCAAATCAGAGAGATAGGTAGGAGCAAGCCCATGTAATGCTTTGTAGGTTAGCAGTAAAACCTTGAAATCAGCCCTTGCTTTGACAGGTAGCCAGTGTAGAGAGGCTAGCACTGGAGTAATATGATCAAATTTTTTTGGTTCTAGTCAGGATTCTAGCAGCCGTATTTAGCACTAACTGAAGCTTATTTAGTGCTTTATATGGGGAGCTGGAAAGTAGAGCATTGCAGTAGTCTAACCTAGAAGTGACAAAAGCATGGATTAATTTTTCTGCATCATTTTTAGACGGAAAGTTTCAGATTTTTGCAATATTACGTAGATGGAAATAATCTGTCCTCGAAATGGTCTTGATATGTTCTTCAAAAGAGAGATCAGGGTCCAGAGTAACGCCGAGGTCCTTCACAGTTTTATTTGAGAGGGTGTCTACAACCATTAAGATTAATTGTCAGATTCAACAGAAGATCTCTTTGTTTCTTGGGACCTAGAACAAGCATCTCTGTTTTGTCCGGGTTTATTAGTAGAAAGTTTGCAGCCATCCACTTCCTTATGTCTGAAACACATGCTTCTAGCGAGGGCAATTTTGGGGCTTCACCATGTTTCATTGAAATGTACAGCTGTGTGTCATCCGCATAGCAGTGAAAGTTAACATTATGTTTTCGAATAACATCCCCAAGAGGTAAAATATATAGTGAAAACAATAGTGGTCCTAAAACGGAACCTTGAGGAACACGGAAATTGACAGTTGATTTGTCAGAGAACAAACCATTCACAGAGACAAACTGATATCTTTCCGACAGATAAGATCTAAACCAGGCCAGAACATGTCAGTGTAGACCAATTTGGGTTTCCAATCTCTCCAAAAGAATGTGGTGATCGATGGTATCAAAAGCAGCACTAAGGTCTAGGAGCACGAGGACAGATGCAGAGCCTCGGTCCGATGCCATTAAAATGTCATTTACCACCTTCACAAGTGCCGTCTCAGTGCTATGATGGGGTCTAAAACCAGACTGAAGCATTTTGTATACATTGTTTGTCTTCAGGAAGGCAGTGAGTTGCTACGCAACAGCCTTCTCTAAAATTTTTGAGAGGAATGGAAGATTCCTCGGGAGTTGATAGGCTTGAAGTCATAAACAGCGCAATGCTTGACGCACAACGAAGAGCTGCTGGCAAAACGCACGAAAGTGCTGTTTGAATGAATGTTTACACGCCTGCTTCTGCCTACCACCGCTCAGTCAGATACTTAGATACTTGTATGCTTGTATGCTCAGTCAGATTATATGCAACGGAGGACACGCTAGATAATATCTAGTAATATCATCAACCATGTGAAGTTAACTAGTGATTATGATTGATTGTTTTTTATAAGATAAGTTTAATGCTAGCTAGCAACTTACCTTGGCTTACTGCATTCACGTAACAGGCAGTCTCCTTGTGGAGTGCAACGAGAGAGAGCCAGGTAGTTATTGCGTTGGACTAGTTAACTGTAAGGTTGCAAGATTGGATTCCCCGAGCTGACAATGTGAAAATCTGTCATTCTGCTCCTGAACGGGCCAGTTAACCCACTGTTCCTAGGCCGTCATTGAAAGTAAGAATGTGTTCTTAACTGACTTGCCTAGTTAAATAAAGGTCCCAAAAAATTTAAGCCTTTAAATTGGCGGCCAAAAATACAGTTTTCCGATTGTTATGAAAACTTGAAATCGGCCCTAATTAATCTTCCATTCGACCGATTGGTCGACCTCTAGTATTGATACACCACCCAAAGTGTAATTAATAACTTCACCATGCTCGAAGGGATATGTTGTGGGGGTTCTACACAGGGACACTCAAAGTCAATCTTATTTACACCCAATTTTGATCTTGTCTCATCGCTGCAACTCCCCAACGAGCTCGGGACTCGAAGGACGAGTCATGCATTCTCTGAAACATGACCCGCCAAACCGAGCTTCTTAACACCAGCTTATCCCGGATCAATGTGCACCAATGTGTTCGGAGGAAAACCGTTCAACTGTTCAAGTTGCTCTCTGAGGATGTGTTGGTACCATTCTTTATTCATGGCTGTGTTCTTAGGCAAAATTGTGTACTTATACCACTCCCTTGGCTGAGAAGCAACCCCACACATGAATGTTCTCAGGATGCTTTACTGTTGGAATGACACAGGACTGATGGTAGCGCTCACCTTGTCTTCTCCGGACAAGATTTTTCTGGATGCCCCAAACAATCGGAAAGGGGATTTATCTGAGAAAATGACTGTACCTCAGTCCTCAGCAGTCCAATCCCTGTACCTTTTGCAGAATATCAATCTGTCCCTGATGTTTGTCCTGGAGAGAAGTGGCTTCTTTGCTGCCCTTCTTGACACCAGGCCATTTTCCAAAAGTCTTTGCTTCACTGTGCGTTCAGATGCACTCACACCTGCCTCCTGCCATTCCTGAGCAAGCTCTGTACTGGTGTTGGCCCGATCCCGCAGCTGAATCAACTTTAGGAGACGGTCCTTGCACTTGCTGGACTTTCTTGGGCGCCCAGAAGCCTTCATCACAACAATTGAACCACTCTCCTTGAAGTTCTTGATGATCTGATAAATGGTTGATTTAGGTGCAATCTAACTCGCAGCAATATCCTTGCCTGTGAAGCCCTTTTTGTGCAAAGCAATGATGACGGCATGTGTTTCCTTGCTGGTAACCATGGTTGACAGAGGAAGAACAATGATTCCAAGCACCACCCTCCTTTTGAAGCTTCCAGTCTGTTATTAGAACTCAATCAGCATGACAGAGTGATCTCCAGCATTGTCCTCGTCAACACTCACACCTGTGTTAATTTTTGTAATTTCTTAATTTATTTTATTTCACCTTTATTTAACCAGGTAGGCTAGTTGAGAACAAGTTCTCATTTGCAACTGCGACCTGGCCAAGATAAAGCATAGCAGTGTGAACAGACAACACAGAGTTACACATGGAGTAAACAATTAACAAGTCAATAACACAGTAGAAAAAAAGGGGGAGTCTATATACAATGTGTGCAAAAGGCATGAGGAGGTAGGCGAATAATTACAATTTTGCAGATTAACACTGGAGTGATAAATGATCAGATGGTCATGTACAGGTAGAGATATTGGTGTGCAAAAGAGCAGAAAAGTAAATAAATAAAAACAGTATAAAACAGTATGGGAATGAGGTAGGTGAAAATGGGTGGGCTATTTACCAATAGACTATGTACAGCTGCAGCGATCGGTTAGCTGCTCAGATAGCTGATGTTTGAAGTTGGTGAGGGAGATAAAAGTCTCCAACTTCAGCGATTTTTGCAGTTCGTTCCAGTCACAGGCAGCAGAGTACTGGAACGAAAGGCGGCCAAATGAGGTGTTTGCTTTAGGGATGATCAGTGAGATACACCTGCTGGAGCGCGTGCTACGGATGGGTGTTGCCATCGTGACCAGTGAACTGAGATAAGGCAGAACTTTACCTAGCATGGACTTGTAGATGACCTGGAGCCAGTGGGTCTGGCGACGAATATGTAGCGAGGGCCAGCCGACTAGAGCATACAATTCGCAGTGGTGGGTGGTATAAGGTGCTTCAGTGACAAAACGGATGGCACTGTGATAAACTGCATCCAGTTTGCTGAGTAGAGTGTTGGAAGCCATTTTGTAGATGACATCGCCGAAGTCGAGGATCGGTAGGATAGTCAGTTTTACTAGGGTAAGCTTGGCGGCGTGAGTGAAGGAGGCTTTGTTGCGGAATAGAAAGCCGACTCTTGATTTGATTTTCGATTGGAGATGTTTGATATGAGTCTGGAAGGAGAGTTTGCAGTCTAGCTAGACACCTAAGTACTTATAGATGTCCACATTTTCAAGGTCGGAACCATCCAGGGTGGTGATGCTAGTTGGGCATGCGGGTGCAGGCAGCGATCGGTTGAAAAGCATGCATTTGGTTTTACTAGCGTTTAAGAGCAGTTGGAGGCCACGGAAGGAGTGTTGTATGGCATTGAAGCTCGTTTGGAGGTTAGATAGCACAGTGTCCAATGACGGGCCGAAAGTATATAGAATTGTGTCGTCTGGGTAGAGGTGGATCAGGGAATCGCCAGCAAGAGCAACATCATTGATATATACAGAGAAAAGAGTCGGCCCAAGAATTGAACACACTGAACTCTGTCTGCAAAGTAATTGGTGAACCAGGCAAGGCAGTCATCCGAAAAACCGAGGCTACTGAGTCTGCCGATAAGAATACGGTGATTGACAGAGTCGAAAGCCTTGGCAAGGTCGATGAAGACGGCGTACTGTCTTTTATCGATGGCGGTTATGATATCGTTTAGTACCTTGAGTGTGGCTGAGGTGCACCCGTGACCGGCTCGGAAACCAGATTGCACAGCGGAGAAGGTACGGTGGGATTCGAGATGGTCAGTGACCTGTTTGTTGACTTGGCTTTCGAAGACCTTAGATAGGCAGGGCAGGATGGATATAGGTCTATAACAGTTTGGGTCCAGGGTGTCTCTCCCTTTGAAGAGGGGGATGACTGCGGCAGCTTTCCAATCCTTGGGGATCTCAGACGATATGAAAGAGAGGTTGAACAGGCTGGTAATAGGGGTTGCGACAATGGCGGCGGATAGTTTCAGAAATAGAGGGTCCAGATTGTCAAGCCCAGCTGATTTGTACGGGTCCAGGTTTTGCAGCTCTTTCAGAACATCTGCTATCTGGATTTGGGTAAAGGAGAACCTGGAGATGCTTGGGCGAGGAGCTGCGGGGGGGGGGAGCTGTTGGCCGAGGTTGGAGTAGCCAGGCGGAAGGCATGGCCAGCCGTTGAGAAATGCTTATTGAAGTTTTCGATAATCATGGATTTATCGGTGGAGACCGTGTTACCTAGGCTCAGTGCAGTGGGCAGCTGGGAGGAGATGCTCTTGTTCTCCATGGACTTCACAGTGTCCCAGAACGTTTGGAGTTGGAGCTACAGGATGCAAACTTCTGCCTGAAGAAGCTGGCCTTAGCTTTCCTGACTGACTGTGTGTATTGGTTCCTGACTTCCCTGAACATTTGCATATCATGGGGACTATTCGATGCTATTGCAGTCCGCCACAGGATGTTTTGGTGCTGGTCGAGGGCAGTCAGGTCTGGAGTGAACCAAGGGCTATATCTGTTCTTAGTTCTGCATTTTTTGAACGGAGCATGCTTATCTAAAATGGTGAGGAAGTTACTTTTAAAGAATGACCAGGCATCCTCAACTGACGGGATGAGGTCAATGTCCTTCCAGGATACCCGGGCCAGGTTGATTAGAAAGGCCTGCTCACAGAAGTGTTTTAGGGAGCGTTTGACAGTGATGAGGGGTGGTCGTTTGACTGCGGCTCCGTAGCGGATACAGGCAAGGAGGCAGTGATCGCTGAGATCCTGGTTGAAGACAGCGGAGGTGTATTTGGTGGGCCAGTTGGTCAGGATGACGTCTATGAGGGTGCCCTTGTTTACAGATTTAGGGTTGTACCTGGTGGGTTCCTTGATGATTTGTGTGAGATTGAGGGCATCTAGCTTAGATTGTAGGACTGCCGGGGTGTTAAGCATATCCCAGTTTAGGTCTCCTAACAGAACAAACTCTGAAGCTAGATGGGGGCGATCAATTCACAAATGGTGTCCAGGGAACAGCTGGGAGCTGAGGGGGGTCGGTAGCAGGCGGCAACAGTGAGAGACTTATTTCTGGAGAGAGTAATTTTCAAAATTAGTAGTTCAAACTGTTTGGTATGGACCTGGAAAGTATGACATTACTTTGCAGGCTATCTCTGCAGTAGACTGCAACTCCTCCCCCTTTGGCAGTTCTATCTTGACGGAGGATGTTATAGTTGGGTATGGAAATCTCTGAATTTTTGGTGGCCTTCCTGAGCCAGGATTCAGACACGGCAAGGACATCAGGGTTAGCAGAGTGTGCTAAAGCAGTGAGTAAACCAAACTTAGGGAGGAGGCTTCTGATGTTGACATGTATGAAACCAAGGCTTTTTCGATCACAGAAGTCAACAAATGAGGGTGCCTGGGGACATGCAGGGCCTGGGTTTACCTCTACATCACCCGCGGAACAGAGAAGGAGTAGTATGAGAGTGCGGCTAAAGGCTATCAAAACTGGTCGCCTAGAGCGTTGGGGACAGAGAATAAGAGGAGCAGGTTTCTGGGCATGGTAGAATATATTCAGGGCATAATGCACAGACAGGGGTATGGTGGGGTGCGGGTACAGCGGAGGTAAGCCCAGGCACTGGGTGATGATGAGAGAGGTTAATGAGAGAATCACTGATATGATGTCAGCTTGTCCTTTTGTGGCAGGGCTGAGATGCAGTGGAAATGTTTTTGGGGGATTCAGTTCATTTGCATGGCAAAGAGGGACTTTGCAATTAATTTCAATTCATCTGATCACTCTTCATAACATTCTGCAGTATATGAAAATTGCCATCATACAAATTGAGGCAGCAGACTTTGTGAAAAATAATACTTGTGTCATTCTCAAAACTTTTGGCCACGACTGTACACCCCTCTCCATGTCATCAACATTACAACCTGTTGCCCTATACAATAGCACACACAGGCCGTACTATAGAGGAGGAGGAAAGTGTGGAGTCAGAAATGGGGAGAGTAGTAATGCTTTAGATGAGGAAAAGAAAGAATCTTGTACTGTGGTAAAGTAGCATTAGTGTGGTTTAGTACATTGGTGAGATGAGAGAAGACTGAATAAGATGACTGGGGAGCAGGAATAATGTTACGACAGTTTTCGGGGAATAGGGGAAGAACTGGTAGAGTGTGTGTGTGTGTGTGTGTGTGTGTGTGTGTGTGTGTGTGTGTGTGTGTGTGTGTGTGTGTGTGTGTGTGTGTGTGTGTGTGTGTGTGTGTGTGTGTGTGTGTGTGTGTGTGTGTGTGTGTGTGTGTGTGTGTGTGTGTGTGTGTGTGTGTGTGTGTAGGGGAGGGGGAGTTAGAGGAGAGGATCACTGTGTTAAATGATACTAGTCTGTGCAAAAGTTAACTTAGTAAAAAATGGTGAGGGTGTTACATTGTATGGGTGGTCCTGACTCCAAGATGGGCAATGTAGTTTTAACAATGCTACACTTCTCTCCTCAGTCTGTAAGATGTGTTAGTTTGTTTATATTGTAGTTCTGACTGACTTGACTCACTGTAGTAGTAAGTGTTGTTGTTGTCGTCTAACAGTGTGCACCTGTATCTCTCTTCCCTCCAGTCTGTACGGTGCGCTGTCAGAAGTTCCTCATCTCTTGTGTTGGTGAAGACTGGATCTTCCTCATCCTCCTGGGTCTATTCATGGCTCTTCTCAGCTGGCTGGTCGACTTTGGTATCGGAATCTGTCTACAATGTAAGAGAGGGAGTTGGGAAGGAGGGAGTTAGGAAGGGAAAGAGAGGTAGATTCCTTGACTTCTCTATCGCAACCTGTCTACAAGGTGAGGGAGGGAGGGATAAGAGAGGAGAGAAGGAGGGAGGAGAAGAGAGAGAGGGGACTACTTAGACCTCATGTTGTGTGTAAGCACATTCTCAGTGTTCTCCCATTAGGTTTGAATGTATCTTTTGTGTGTATATCTTGTCAAGGTGGAAGTCTTCTATCTTGACACAAACGAGCTGTACAGCTTTTTTAACTGGATACATGATGACTAACCACCTGTCCAACAGGGTCTATCCACCACCTCCGCTTACACCCACGCACTAGAATACACACACACACACACACACACACACACACACACACACACACACACACACACACACACACACACACACACACACACACACACACACACACACACACACACACACACACACACACACACACACACACACACACACACACACACACACACACACACACACATTAGGACACATACTTTGAGAGGCTGGTCATGGCCCACATCAAGGCTAGCATGCCAGGCACACTGGACCCACTCCAATTTGCCTACCTCTATTCACACGGCTGTAACACATCTGGACAAGAGGAGCACCTATGCAAGAATGCTGTTCATTCACTACATTTCAGCATTCAACACTATTGTTCACTCCAAGCCTGACACCAAGATCAGGCCCTGGGTCTGGACACCACCCTTTGCAACTGGATCCTGGACTTCCTGATGGGCAGACCATGTGGCGATTGGTAACAGCACCGCCTCCACACTGACTCTTAGCACAGGGGCCCCCAATGGGTGTGTCCTCAGCTGTACTCCCTGTTCACCCACAACCGTGTGGCTTTGCACAATACCAACTCCATCATAATGGTTGGTGACGACACCACAGTCGTCGCCTTTTAAATAGGTAGGTAAGTGAAGTGGCATTGTGGTGACAGGATAACAACCTCTCTCTCAACGTCAGCAAAACCAAGGAGTTCATTGTTTACTTCAGCAAGCAGAGGAGGAACATGCCCTGATTCACATCAATGTGACTGGAGAGAGAGTGTCAGTAGTTTAAAGTTCTTCACCATCCACATCACTGAGGACTTGTCATGGACCATCAACACCACCACTCTTGTCAACAGTCTCTTTAAATTCCCAAGGCAGCTGAAGAAATTCGGCATGCCATTCTGGGTACGCTCCAAATGTTGCCCCTGCACTATCTGGAGCGTCCTGACCTGTTGCATCACGGCCTGGTACGAGAATTGCTCTGTCCACAACCACAAAGCCCTCCAGCGGTTGGTGAAGATGGCCCAGTACACCCATCCACAGTCTACTCAAAACGGTGCCTGAGGAAGGCCCGCCACACCATCAAAGATCCCGCACACCCGCAGTGGCAGACGGTATCGGAGCATGAGGTCTGATACCAACAAGCTCAGAGACCGTTTCTATCTACAAGCCATCATACTGCAGAACACTTTAATTGGACTGGCCAGCTGCTCTGATTCTCTGCACCTTCGCACACATGCACTCACTCACTCACTCATGCACACACACACACACGCACGCACGCACGCACGCACACAACACACAACACACAACAACACACAACACACAACACACAACACAACACACACACACACCACTGCTTTTACCAGACTCTTATTATGATTGCTAAATACTGCACAATTTAAACACTTGCCCCCCCCCCGTCCCCAGAACACATGTACATATTGGACCATAAATTGTGCCGTCCTGTATTATACTTATGCTAAAATGTTTATTTTATTCTACTGAACCATTTACTTTATGTTCATATTATTGTCTTTTATTATTTCTTATTGTTGTTGCATTTTTGCAAAGGGAACAGCAAGTTTGCATTTCGTTGGACGGTTTATACCATGTACGGTTGAAGTCGGAAGTTTACATACACCTTAGCCAAATACATTTAAACTCAGTTTTTCACAATTCCTGACATTTAATTCTAGTAACAATTCCCTGTCTTAGGTCAGTTAGGATCACCACTTTATTTGAAGAATGTGAAATGTCAGAATAATAGTTGAGTGAATATTTTTTTTTTAGCTTTTATTTCTTTCATCACATTCCCAGTGGGTCAGAAGTTTACATACACTCAATTAGTATTTGGTAGCATTGACTTGAAATGGTTTATCTTGGGTCAAACGTTTCGGGTAGCATTCCTCAAATTGGGTGAATTTTGGCCCATTCCTCCTGACAGAACTGTGTCCGGTTTGTAGGCCTCCTTGCTCACACACACTTTTTCAGTTCCGCCCAAACATTTTCTATAGGATTGAGGTCAGGGCTTTGTGATGGCCACTCCAATACCTTGACTTTGTTGTCCTTAAGTCATTTTGCCACAACTTTGGAAGTATGTTTGGGGTCATTGTCCATTTGGAAGACCCATTTGATACCAAGCTTTAACTTCCTGACTGATGTCATGAGATGTTGCCTCAATATATCCACGTAATTTTCCTACCTCATGATGCCATCTATTTTGTGAGGTGCACCAGTCCCTCCTGTAGCAAAGCACCCCCACAGCATGATGCTGCCACCCCCGAGCTTCACGGTTGGAATGGTGTTCTTCGGCTTGCAAGCATCCCCCTTTTTCCACCAAACATAACGATGGTCATTATGGCCAAACAGTACAGCTGCAAACCGTGGTCGGGCTTTTTTATGGCGGTTTTGGAGCAGTGGCTTCCTCCTTGCTGAGCGGCCTTTCAGGTTATATCGATATAGGACTAGTTTTACTGTGGATATAGATACTTTAGTACCTGTTTCCTCCAGCATCTTCACAAGGTCAATTGCTGTTGTTCTGGGATTGATTTGCACTTTTCTCAGCAAAGTATGTTCATCTCTAGGAGAGAGAACGCTTCCTGAGTGGTATGATGGCTGCGTGTTCCCATGGTGTTTATACTTGCGTACTATTGTTTGTACAGATGAATGTGGTACCATGAAATACACAGGTACACCTCCAATTGACTCAAATTTGGTCAATTAGCCTATAAGAAGCTTCTAAAGCTATGATGTCATTTTCTGGAATTTTCCAAGCTGTTTAAATGCACAGTCAACTTAGTGTATGTAAACTTCTGACCCACTGGAATTGTGATACAGTGAATTATAAGTGAAATAATCGGTCCGTAAACAATTGTTGGAAAAATACTTGTGTCATGCACATAGTAGATGTCCTAACCGACTTTCCAAAACTATAGTTTGGTGATTGAAAAATGAGTTTTAATGACTCCAACCGAAGTATATGTAAACTTCTGACTTCAACTGTACATACAACTAATAAAACTTGAAACACTGTTCCTTTGGCTGAATCATTTTATTTGACACATCTCCTGCATGCAGCTAACGGAGACATTAAGCCACACTCAAGATAATCTCAGACACTGTGGTTTACGCACATACACTCGTCAAACCAGGGTGTGTGTTCATGATGAGCTGCAGTGCAAATTGCTGTCTCCCTGAGCTACATGCAGGTGTGTGTGTGTGTGTCTTCTTCTGCCATTAGAAATGACCTCCTCTGATTTTTTTAAATCATGTCTTCAGTCAAACAGACATTTACACACATTGCTGCATTTTTGTGTGTGTGCCAAGGGGGAGACTGATGCATGTGGAGAAAGTGAAGAGAGAGTAATCTAGAAGCAAGACGCTCATATAGACACATCCTCTTATCCCCTTTCTCCACATACACACAAACACGCACACACACACACACACACACACAGGCACACATACTTTTGATCTCTCCCTGTAAAGCAGTCCTTTTAGGGACGGGAGTCATGCGTGTTATACTGTTGTTGAGGTACTAATCCTTCTGTCTGTCTCAGTTGAAGCATGACTTTGGATGTACTTTTACTTTATGATTGACATCAAATTGATTTTGGTGTGTGTGTGTGTGTGTGTGTGTGTGTGTGTGTGTGTGTGTGTGTGTGTGTGTGTGTGTGTGTGTGTGTGTGTGTGTGTGTGTGTGTGTGTGTGTGTGTGTGTGTGTGTGTGTGTGTGTGTGTGTGTGTGTGTGTGTGTGTGTGTGTGTGTGTCCACAGCACAGAAGTGGATGTATGTGAACCTGGAGAGTAATGTGTTCCTCCAGTACCTAGCCTGGGTCACCTACCCTGTGGTGCTCATCACCTTCTCAGCTGGCTTCACACAGATACTGGCCCCACAGGCCGTAGGTAAGACACACACACACACACACACACACACACACACACACACACACACACACACACACACAGACACAGACACAGACACAGACACACACACACAGACACACACAGACACAGACACACACAGACACACACAGACACAGACACATACTGACCATAGCATACACACACTAACCCCCTCTCCCCCTCCACCCTCTAGGTTCAGGTATCCCAGAGATTAAGACCATTCTGAGGGGTGTAGTGCTGAAAGAATACCTCACCTTTAAAACCTTTGTGGCCAAAGTCATCGGCCTCACCTGTGCCCTGGGCAGTGGCATGCCTCTGGGCAAGGAGGTAACACACGCACTCTCTACAAGTGGTTCTCACGGTGAAGCACACACACACACAGGCATGTGGTTGTGGTTACACGTGTCCTGTGTCCCTGTCATACAGCCACACGTTGCACTCAGGCCACCCCATTGGTCACAGTGGAGAGGGAGGGAGGGGGATAAGGAGGGAGGAAAGGAGAGGGGAGGAGAGTGGGGTGAATGAGGGTGGGGAGGAGAGGAGAGGGGGATGAAGGAGGGTGGATTGGAGACGAGAGGGTGGTAAATGAGGGTGGAGAGGAGAGGAGAGGGGGGTGAAGGAGGGTGGAGAGGAGAGGAGAGGAGAGGAGAGGAGAGGAGAGGAGAGGAGAGGAGAGGAGAGGAGAGGAGAGGAGAGGAGAGGAGAGGAGAGGAGAGGAGAGGAGAGGAGAGGAGAGGAGAGGAGAGGAGAGGAGAGGGGGGATGAAGGAGGGTGGATTGGAGAGGAGAGGGGGATAAAGGATGGTGGAGAGGAGATGGTGGGTGGAAGAGGGAAATCAAATTTGATCATTGTAATCTTGAAAGAGCTGAGATTAGTCAATGATACACTGGAGGAGAGGAGACATGTGAGTGAGTGTTAAAACGGAGAGTGTTAAAACGGAGTGAAACAGAGGTAAAGAACGAAAGACTGGACACCTTTCCTCCTCTGAGAGGTTAACAAAGTAGAGAAGGAGAGGGAGAGAGAGAAAGACTGGACACCTTTCCTCCTCTCTGAGAGGTAAACAAAGTGGAGAAGTAGAGGGAGAGAGAGAAAGACTGGACACCTTTCCTCCTCTCTGAGAGGTAAACAAAGTGGAGAAGGAGAGGGAGAGAGAAAGACTGGACACCTTTCCTCCTCTCTGAGAGGTAAACCAAGTGGAGAAGGAGAGGGAGAGAGAGAAAGACTGGACACCTTTCCTCCTCTCTGAGAGGTAAACAAAGTGGAGAAGGAGAGGGAGAGAGAGAAAGACTGGACACCTTTCCTCCTCTCTGAGAGGTAAACAAAGTGGAGAAGGAGAGGGAGAGAGAAAGACTGGACACCTTTCCTCCTCTCTGAGAGGTTAACAAAGTGGAGAAGGAGAGGGAGAGAGAGAAAGACTGGACACCTTTCCTCCTCTCTGAGAGGTAAACAAAGTGGAGAAGGAGAGGGAGAGAGAAAGACTGGACACATTTCCTCTCTGAGAGGTAAACAAAGTGGAGAAGTAGAGGGAGAGAGAGAAAGACTGGACACCTTTCCTCCTCTCTGAGAGGTAAACAAAGTGGAGAAGTAGAGGGAGAGAGAGAAAGACTGGACACCTTTCCTCCTCTCTGAGAGGTAAACAAAGTGGAGAAGTAGAGGGAGAGAGAGAAAGACTGGACACCTTTCCTCCTCTCTGAAAGGTAAACAAATTGGAGAAGGAGAGGGAGAGAGAGAAAGACTGGACACCTTTCCTCCTCTCTGAGAGGTAAACAAAGTGGAGAAGGAGAGGGAGAGAGAAAGACTGGACACCTTTCCTCCTCTCTGAGAGGTAAACAAAGTGGAGAAGGAGAGGGAGAGAGAGAAAGACTGGACACCTTTCCTCCTCTCTGAGAGGTAAACAAAGTGGAGAAGGAGAGGGAGAGAGTGAAAGACTGGACACCTTTCCTCCTCTCTGAGAGGTAAACAAAGTGGAGAAGGAGAGGGAGAGAGAAAGACTGGACACCTTTCCTCCTCTCTGAGAGGTAAACAAAGTGGAGAAGGAGAGGGAGTGAGAGAAAGACTGGACACCTTTCTTCCTCTCTGAGAGGTAAACAAAGTGGAGAAGGAGAGGGAGAGAGAGAAAGACTGGACACCTTTCTTCCTCTCTGAGAGGTAAGCAAAGTGGAGAAGGAGAGGGAGAGAGAAAGACTGGACACCTTTCCTCCTCTCTGAGAGGTAAACAAAGTGGAGAAGGAGAGGGAGAGAGAGACAGACTGGATACCTTTCTTCCTCTCTGAGAGGTAAACAAAGTGGAGAAGGAGAGGGAGAGAGAAAGACTGGACACCTTTCCTCCTCTCTGAGAGGTAAACAAAGTGGAGAAGGAGAGGGAGAGCGAGAAAGACTGGACACCTTTCCTCCTCTCTGAGAGGTAAACAAAGTGGAGAAGGAGAGGGAGAGAGAAAGACTGGACACCTTTCCTCCTCTCTGAGAGGTAAACAAAGTGGAGAAGGGGAGGGAGAGAGAGAAAGATACTAGTTGTATTGGGGAGAAGTGTTTCTTCTCAACACCAGGAGTAGGTTAGTCTCCTGGAGGGTGTCACACTTTCCGATATGTTTCTGTTTTAAACCTCTGGACTACATTGACCCTTTTGGCAAAATGTGACTTGTTTTTATTCTGGGGTGAGTGAAACTGAAGTTTAAGTGTGATGTGGTTTTCTTTAAGTACGTAACAAAAATATATATACCAAGTGTTTTAAGAAATAATTCACGTCATTCTTTCTTCCTCTCTAGAGTCCGTTTGTTCACATTGCCAGTCTTGGTGCTGCACTTCTCTGCAAGTTCATGTCTCTGTTTGGAGGAATCTATGAGGTAAACTACACCTGTACACACAAGTCACCACATTGTTACCAATATGTTCTTAATAAGCTTTCAACACTATATATGCCTCTGTCAGTATTTCACTTCCATACCCTGACCTCACAACTAAACCACAGTACATCTTATCACTATAGCTATATCTATTTATCATCTATTTGGATTTAAGAGCAACATCAACTCACCATCATTACGATCAGGAATACCACTTTCCCGAAGCGGATCCTCTGTTTTGCCCACCACCCAGGACAATGGATCGGATCCCAGCCGGCGAACCAAAACAACGACGCCGTAAAAGGTGCAGACGAAGCGGTCTTCTGGGCAGGCTCCGGAGACGGGCACATCGCGCACCGCTCCCAAGCATACTACTCGCCAATGTCGTCTCTTGACAACAAGGTAGATGAAATCCGAGCAAAGGTAGCATTCCAGAGAGACATAAGAGACTAACGTTCTTTGCTTCATGGAAACATGGCTCACTCGAGACACGCTAGCGGAGTCGGTACAGCCAGCTGTTTTCTTCACGCATCGCGCCGACAGAAACAATCTTTCTGGTAAGAAGAGGGGCGGGGGGGGGTTCCTTATGATTAACGAGGCGTGATGTGATCATAACAACATACAGGAACTCAAGTCCTTCTGTTCACCTGACTTGGAATTCCTCACAATCAAATGCCGACCGCATTATCTACGAGGAGAATTCTCTTCGATTATAATCACAGCCGCATATATTCCTCCCCAAGCAGACACAGATGGCCCTGAACGAACGTTATTTGACTATGTAAACTGGAAACCACATATCCTGAGGCTGCATTCATTATAGTTTGGGATTTTAAGGCTAATCTGAAAACAAGACTCCTTAAATTCTATCAGCATATCGATTGTGCAACCAGGGCTGGTAAAATCCTGGGTCATTGTTATTCTAACTTCCGCGATGCATATAAGGCCCTCCCCCACCCTCCTTTCGGAAAAGCTTACCTTGACTCCATTTTGTAGCTTCCAGCCTATAGACAGAAACTAAAACAGGAAGCTCCCATGCTCAGGTCTGTTCAATGCTGGTTCGACCAATCTGATTCCACGCTTCAAGATTGCTTCGACCACGTGGACTGGGATATGTTCCGCATTGCGTCAAACAACAACATTGACGAATATGCTGATTAGGTGAGCGAGTTCACTAGCAAGCGCATCGGCGATGTCGTACCCACAGCAACTATTAAAACATTCCCAAACCAGAAACTGTGGATTGATGGCAGTATTTGCGCGAAACTGAAAGCGCGAACCACTGCTTTTAATCATGACAAGGTGACCGGAAACATGACAGAATACAAACAGTGTAGCTATTCCCTCCGCAAGGCAATCAAACAAGCTAAGCGTCAGTATCGAGACAAAGTAGAGTCGCAATTCAACGGCTCAGACACAAGAGGTATGTGGCAGGGTCTACAGTCAATCACGGATTACAAAAAGAAAACCAGCCCGTTGCGGACCAGGCAGACTAAACAACTTCATTGCTCGCTTTGAGGACAATTCAGTGCCACTGACATGGCCCGCTACCAAAACCTGCGAATTCTCCTTCACTGCAGCTGACGTGAGTAAAACATTTAAACGTGTTAACCCTCGCAAGGCTGCAGGCCCAAATGGCATCCCCAGCCCCGTCCTCAGAGCATGCGCAGACCAGCTGGCTGGGGTGTTTACGGACACACTCAATCAATCCTTATCCCAGTCTGCTGTTCCCACATGCTTCAAAAGGGCCACCATTGTTCCTGTTATTATTATTATTATTCCCAAATCAAATCAAATCAAATTGTATTTGTCACATACACATGGTTAGCAGATGTTAATGCGAGTGTAGCGAAATGCTTGTGCTTCTAGTTCCGACAATGCAGTGATAACCAACAAGTAATCTAACTAACAATTCCAAAACTACTGTCTTATACACAGTGTAAGGGGATAAAGAATATGTACATAAGGATATATGAATGAGTGATGGTACAGAGCAGCATATGTATGCTGCTCTGTACCATCCCAAGAAGGCAGCCAGTGTAAGTGCAGGGGGTGTCAAATTCAAAACAACAGAAATCCCATCATTAAAATTACTCAAACATACAAGTATTTCAAACCATTTTAAAGATACACTTCTTGTTAATCCCACCACAGTGTCCGATTTCAAATAGGCTTTACGGCGACAGCACCACAAACAATTATTTTAGGTCAGAGCCAAGTCACAGAAAAACACAGCCATTTTTCCAGCCAAAGAGAGGAGTCACAAAAATCAGAAATAGAGATAGAATGAATCACTAACCTTTGAGGATTTTCATCAGATGACACTCATAGGACTTCATGTTACACAATACATGTATGTTTTGTTCAAAAAATCTCAGCGTTATATTCAGTAGTTCCAAAAACATCTGGTGATTTTGCAGAGAGCCACATCAATTTGCAGAAATACTCAATGTTGATGAAAATACAAGTGTTATACATGGAACTTTAGATACACTTCTGGTGACTAGCTTCACCACCCTGGATGGTTCCAACCTTGCATATGTGGACATCTATAAGTACCTAGGTGTCTGGCTAGACTGCAAACTCTCCTTCCAGGCTCATATCAAACATCTCCAATCGAAAATCAAATCAAGAGTCGGCTTTCTATTCCACAACAAAGCCTCCTTCACTCACGCCCTCCAAGCTTACCCTAGTAAAACTGACTATCCTACCGATCCTCGACTTCGGCGATGTCATCTACAAAATTGCTTCCAACACTCTACTCAGCAAACTGGATGCAGTTTATCACAGTGCCATCCGTTTTGTCACTAAAGCACCTTATACCACCCACCACTGCGACTTGTATGCTCTAGTCGGCTGGCCCTCGCTACATATTCATCGCCAGACCCACTGGCTCCAGGTCATCTACAAGTCCATGCTAGGTAAAGTTCTGCCTTATCTCAGTTCACTGGTCACGATGGCAACACCCATCCTATGCACGCGCTCCAGCAGGTGTATCTCACTGATCATCCCTAAAGCCAACACCTCATTTGGCCGCCTTTCGTTCCAGTACTCTGCTGCCTGTGACTGGAACGAATTGCAAAAATCGCTGAAGTTGGAGACTTTCATCTCCCTCACGAACTTCAAACATCAGCTGTCTGAGCAGCTAACCGATCGCTGCAGCTGTACATAGTCTATTGGTAAATAGCCCACCCATTGTCACCTACCTCATCCCCACACTGTTTTTATTTATTTACTTTTTTGCTCTTTTGCACACCAATATCTCTACCTGTACATGACCATCTGATCATTTATCACTCCAGTGTTAATCTGCAAAATTGTAATTATTCGCCTACCTCCTCATGCCTTTTGCACACATTGTATATAGACTCCCCTTTTTTTCTACTGTGTTATTGACTTGTTAATTGTTTACTCCATGTGTAACTCTGTGTTGTCTGTTCACACTGCTATGCTTTATCTTGGCCAGGTCGCAGTTGCAAATGAGACCTTGTTCTCAACTAGCCTACCTGGTTAAATAAAGGTGAAATAAATAAAAAAAATTAAATGCAACCGCTGTGTCAGATTTCAAAAAAGCTTTACGGAAAAAGCAGACCATGCAATTTTCTGAGTACTGCGCTCAGAGGCCAAACAAGCCAAAAAGATATCAGCCATATTGTGCAGTCAACAGAAGTCAGAAATAACATTATAAATAGTCACTTACTTTTGATGATCTTCATCAGAATGCACTCCCAGGAATCCCAGTTCCACAATAAATGTTTGTTTTGTTCGATAATGTCCATTATTTATGTCCAAATAGCTCCTTTTGTTAGCGCGTTTGATAAACAAATCCAAACTCACGAAGTGCGTTCACTATGAGCCAAAGTCAAAAAGTTCCATTACAGTCCGTAGAAACATGTTAAACGAAGTATAGAATCAATCTTTAGTATGTTTTTAACATAAATCTTCAATAATGTTCCAACCGGAGAATTCCTTTGTCTGTAGAAATGCAATGGAACAGAGCTTGCTCTCACGTCAACGAGCGTCACGAGCTCAAGGCATTCTGGCAGACCTCTGACTCATTCCCCTCTCATTCGCCCCCACTTCACAGTAGAAGCATCAGGCAAGATTCTAAAGACTGTTGACATCTAGTGGAAGCCTTAGGAAGTGCAAAATGACCAATATCCCACTGTATCGTCAATAGGGAATGAGTTGAAAAATGACCAACCTCATATTTCCCACTTCCTGGTTGGATTTTTTCTCAGGTTTTTGCCTGTCATATGAGTTCTGTTATACTCACAGACATCATTCAAACAGTTTTAGAAACTGAGTGTTTTCTATCTAAATATACTAATAATATGCATATATTAGCAACTGGGACTGAGTAGTAGGCAGTTTACTCTGGGCACCTCTTATTCATCCAAGCTACTCAATACTGCCCCCATCCATAAGAAGTTAATATTTTCCTTCTCTCCCTCGGCTCCCTCTAGCCTCTCTCCTTCCCTCATCCTCTCTCTCTTCCCCCCTCCTCTATGTGTTGTATCTGTACTGTATATGAATATGCCTCATTTTATGGCTTTTGTTTGCGATTCCACATGAATTACTCTTCCATCCATGCATTTGTTCATTCAAATATTACCTACAAAGTAATCATGTTTAGGAATGAACACTTTAGCGCTCTTGCAAAGCTAAAGAAATATAAATGCTTGCTTACTTTATTTGTCCTGGTAGTTGGAGAAGAATTCTTCATATTTCCTTGTTGTGACAGGCAAACTGAGGTGCGTTGGAGAACACAATGTTTTAACTGTTCATGCCAACCTGTTGGTGTGAAATTGTATATTCCATGGTGAAATGCATTATCCCAATTTTCCCCTGTCACAACAGCTGTGACAGGGATATGTTGGGCTATACTTGCTGTTGTGCATGCTAATTGCTAACAGGCATTACTGAGGCCTGCCCTAGGGGAGGTCAGTGGGCTGACTTATTTATTTAAATCCAGTTGATATTGCTCTTTGTCCTGTTGACTATTTTGTAAATAATGTAGTAGCCTACTTTTCGTGCTTATTTATTCCCCATTTTTGCTCATAAAAGCCCTGACCTTGTGCAGAAAAATGTAGCATCAATGTCTGCCTCCTTCCACACTACTAGGCCTACATCCATCCTGACAACAGCCTACCTCGCAGGCTGTGTGTGTGTGTGTGTCTGTAAATGTAAACACACCTCTCCCTATGTGCTTACAGAATGAGTCGAGGAACGTGGAGCTGTTATCAGTTGCCTGTGCTGTGGGGGTGAGCTGTGTTTTCGCTGCCCCTATAGGAGGTGAGTGACACCAACATAACACTCACTGACTGATACACTGGCTGGGTCGGAGAAGGTTTACTTCTTCCCCCCTGTTAGCAGTTGATGTTACTCTTCAATAACACAGACCCCAAAGCAAATCAGGGGGAGAAAAATAGGTGTATTCAAAGAGGACAGATGTTATAGATGTTATGCTGAGAGGTAGATGTTCATTCTCCCCTGACCTCATTGATTCTCTCCACAGAACAAAGGGACAGGATGTAGTTTTAGAACCCAGCCCTAGCCTGTGGTTGACCAATTAGAAATCCTTGCAATAAAACTGGGCCAATGGCCAAATAACAAGTATACTATTTCAGGCTCAATGCCTAGAAAAATTCCTCCCACTTCTCTGACCCATCGATCAATAATTCCCTATTACAGAAAAAACACTATTTCCATGGTCCTCTCTTGACTTTTAGTCCTCTTGACCTTTAGTCCTCTTAACCTTTAGTCCTCTTGACCTTTAGTCCTCTTAACCTTTAGTCCTCTTGGCCTTCAGTCCTCTTCGTTGTGTATTTATCTTGGAAATAGTCTTACACCCGTCACTCCCCTGATTGGGGCATAGTTACTAATAATATTCCTGTGTGTTTCTGAGTAATGTGTGTGTGTGTGTGTGTGTGTGTGTGTTTGTGTGTGCCTATGCGTGTGTGTGATAGGTTTGCTGTTCAGTATTGAGGCAATGTCTACTTTCTTCACTGTGAGGAACTACTGGAGAGGGTTCTTCGCTGCTACCGTCACTGCCTTCATGTACAGAGTTCTGGCCGTGTGGAACAGAGACGAGGGTAAGACATGTGTACCCAGCAAACTGGGAGCATTCCCAGACCATTAACTTATGTTATAGTTCGGGTTTTATCGAACACGTTCATAACGTTCACTAAAATGTTGTGTACAACATACGTAACAACCACCGCAGAACATTCCCCAAACATTCTCTTTAGGTTACCAGGTAATGTAATAACACAATGTACAAGTACTTTTAAAACATACTGACACAACAAAATGTGAGAGCAATATAAATGGCTCTGAGAATATATTCCGTGAACGTTCTGCTAATGTTGATGAAGATGTTATCAAAAACATGCAAAACAACAAGCAGGGAATATTCCCACTATGCTTTCATGAAGTTACAGTGTGACATTATGACATGATTATTCCAATAATGTTCCCTAAACATTCTTCAGCAATCATCTGCATTCAATTCAATTAGTTCTGAGAAAACATCACTGGAATATTTCACTAACATTAATGGATATCCGAGGATCTTAATGGGATCTTAATGGGACCAGTTTCTCACAGCAGGAAAATAATCTTGCAGCAACAGGAAATGTGAATTAATAAGTGGATTATGATTAATGGACATTTTTGTATGGGCTGATACATTTTTCATTAGGGAAAATCAAGTCTAACGTTTTAAAGAAGAAACTTTAGAATAATTTTTCAACCAACAATATTCTTTCCAAAATATTCAGTTAATGTTGAGGGAGACATTACTACTAACATCTATAATAGCAAACTTCTTGCAAGACTCTTATAAAATGATTCTGTAAGGTTATGACATGATGATCCAGAATTGTTCTAAAAACAAACTTCAACGATAATGGAAGTATTTCTCAAAGCATTGCTACAATGTTCTGCAGTGCATTCGTAAAGTATTCAGACCCCTTGACTTTTTACACATTTTGTTACGTTACAGTCTTTTAAGAAATCATCATCAATCTACTGTACACACAAATACCCCCATAATGACAAAAACAAAACACCGTTTTTAGAAATTTTTGCAAATGTATTACAAATAAAAAATGGAAATATTACATTTACATAAGTATTCAGACCCTTTACTCAGTAGTTTGGCAGTGATTAAGCCTTACGTCTTCTTGGGTATGACGCTACAAGCTTGTCACACCTGTATTTGGGGAGTCACTGCACAGCTATTTTCGATCCGTTTCAAGTCTGGGCTCTGGCTTGGCCACTCAAGGACATTCAGAGACTTGTCCCAAAGCCAGTCCTGCATTGTCCTGGCTGTGTGCTTAGGGTTTTTGTCCTGTTGGAAGGTGAACCTTCACCCCAGTCTGAGGTCCTGAGTGCACTGGAGCAGGTTTTCATCAATGATCTCTCTGTACTTTGCTCTGTTCATCTTTCCCTCGATCCTGACTAGTCTCCCAGTTCCTGCCGCTGAAAAACATCCCCACAGCATGATGCTGCCCCCACCATTCTTCACTGTCGGGATGGTGCCAGGTTTCCTCCAGACGTGACGCTTGGCATTCAGGCCAAAGAGTTCAATCTTGGTTTCATCAGACCAGAGAATCTCGTTTCTCATGGTCTGAGTCTAGGTGACTTTTGGAAAACTCAAAGCGGGCTGTCATGTGCCTTTTACTAATGAGTGGCTTCCGTCTGGCCACTCTACCATATAGGCCTGATTGGTTGAGTGCTGCAGAGATGGTTGTCCTTCTGGAAGGTTCTCCCATCTCCACAGAGGAACTCTGGAGATCTGTCATAGTGACCATCGGGTTCTTGGTCACCTCCCTAACCAAGGCACATTATATTGATGTATAATGTTAAATTATTATATGAAGTTGCAAAACTTTTAAAGATATGGCATTTCAATCTTCGTAAATCATTCTATTTAATTAGGATATTATCCAAAGAATGTTAATCAATTCACATTTTATTTGTCACATGCGCCGAATAAAACATGTGTAGTCTTTACCGTGAAATGCTTACTTAAGATCCCTTTCCCAACAATGCAGAGTTAAAAAGTAAGAACATTTGCAGATAAGAATGTTAAATATTAACACAATAAATAACAAAAACTTGGCTATAAACAAGGAGAAACCGGTACCGAGTGAATGTGCAAGGATACGAGGTAGTTGACGTAATATGTACATGTAGGAAGGGGTAAAGACTAGGCAATCAGGATAGATAATAAACAAGGCAACAATAAACATGACTTCCCCATGAATGATGCCGTGCCCCCCTTGGGCCAATAAGTGTCAATTATGGAGCTCTATGGCAAGACGCATTATTCACCAACAGTTTTGTCCAAAATCGGGCCAGTAGTTTCTGAGATATCTCGTGTGACTAATTTACAGTGGATTACTATAGCGCGCACCCCCCCCCCCCCCGGGCTAAATAGTGTAATATTGTGAATGCAGGATCTCTATGGCAAGATGCATCATTCACCAAAGTTTCGTCAGTATCGGGTCAGTGGTGTCTGAGATATAGGGGGGTTTAGCTAGACTCATATCCCTGAGCATGCGTGCCAAATGTCATCATTCTGAGTCAAATAGATCAAGAGATGTGCCTGTTATAGCACCATCATGGATGATCTTGCATAAGTTGAGTCTTGACAATATTTGCAACATGTGTACCAAATTGAATTATAATACGAATATCCTTGACTGATGTATATGGAAGTTGATAGACATTTGAGATAATGGCATTTGAATGTTTTGGTAAGTACTGGAGAGCTCTTCTTTGTCTACACCAATTCAGCATCGTTCACACCCTCTTAATCTTTAGCTCCACCAATCTCTTTAAGGGTTGATCCAAGCTTTCTGTCCTAACAACAGCAGTCAAGCATCCAAGTTAACTGGGTAACAGTTGTTGTAGTGAAATTCTATTAAAATGGGCACTTGCATAGTGGAGTCTTTTGTTAAGAGATGTAGCTAGCTGGCTAAACATTGAACCATAGTCACAACTCATGATGTTACTACCATGCATGAATCTGCAGGTAGCTAACCAACCAGGTTAGTTAGCTAACATTAGGCTATAACAAGCAAAGCAAATTGCTCTGAGATATGACTAATAAGGTCATACAGTAACGTTAGCTAGCTAGCTAACAGTACACTTTCACTTGAAATGAAAATACTTTGTCAAAATTAAAAGCGTGTAATATCAGAAAATTTAGCTAGCTAGACTTTCTTCCCCCGTCTGAAATCGAAGTTGATAGCCAGAGCAAATTGACTGGCTACGTCTATCAACAGTTGTCGCAGTGACATTCTATTGAAATGGATACTTGCATAGTGGAGTCTTTTGTTAAGACATGTAACGTTAACACACGCCATTCCGTACAAATGTGCGCAACCGCAACATTCAAACGAGGCTACAAAGAAAACTAATGATATTGTAGCGACTGTGTTGACGTCAAAATCGGGGGTGTGAACTAGGTTTCTATTCAAGCGTTGAGCGACATGGTAATGGCTCTATAGTATTGGAGAAAAGTTGAAAAAACTGACCCTCCGTTACATCTTGACGTGTCATGTCGTAACGTACAGCACGCATAAAGCAACTATTTCTGTCTTACAATCTCTCTCCACCAGGTGTAGCAATTCTATCATCCTTTAAAAACAAGAAATGGACAGTGACGGGGGTAAGGGGGGATACCTAGTCATTTTTTTCGTCATCATTGCATGCGATCATCATTCTCAAAGCCGCTGTTTACTTCTAAGATCACTTTAGCACCGCCCTAAAAACCCGATTAAAATTTGACACACACCTTCAAATAGGTATGTAATGAAACATTATATAAACTCTTTATAGTGTTTTATTTACATTTTAGAGGCGATAAGGTGATAAGTTGGACAGATCGAGTGAAAAAAAAGCAATTTTCTCACACGACATCTCTCCTTCTCACTATCACGCATTAGTTTTGCTTCCTCACTCGCCATTTTTAAAAATACCCGACGGGGCTCATTGCCTGCTTGAATTATGCAGAAATGGGAAGCGTTTAAGTAATATATAATAATAATAATAATAATATATGCCATTTAGCAGACGCTTTTATCCATGTAATTGACTTTGATGGAAAGGGGAGAAATTGTGCTTTACAATGGTATTGACATTACAGTTGATTTGGAAGTATTACATTTTTGGGGTGCTAAAATAAGGGCAATTGTACAGACCAAGGCGGTGTGCGAGTTTACGTTTGCTAGCTAGCTAGCCAAACAATGAACCATAATCCCAACTCATGATGTTACTACCCTGCATGAATCTGCAGGTAGCTAACCAACCAGGATCAATGTTAGCTAGCTAACATTAGGCTATAACTAGCCAAGCTAATGCCTCTGAGATACGAATAATAAGATCATACGCTTAACATTAGCTAGCTAGCTAACAGTACACTTTAACTTGAAATGAAAATTACTTTGTCAAAATTAGAACATGCAATATCTGAAAATGTAGCTAGCTAGAATATCTTAACTGTATGCATCATGGTTGGATGCTTCCCCCTGTCACGGGTGCCATTGTTGCCTATAGTTTGAAGATGTAATCCGGAGACAGGGGTTTTCTCCATCTCCTTAGCTATCATACGCTAATTCCACTGATTTCAAAACTCAGTCCTCCAGAAAGTATAGAGCAACACTTATGCAGCTCTACTAAGCAATATATATATTTTTAAAAGCTGTGTTAGACAAGATTACCTACACATACTGACCAGCTCAAATAGACAAAATGTGTGCTCTATGGCAGACCAATCCGAACTCATCTCTCGGCATGTCCAGCCCACTCATTATCTCAGCAATCATGGCTAGCGGAAAAGTTGCTTGCTTTTTCTGTGGCTAAACCAACAAGGCTCTGTGGCTAAAACACATTTTGATATAAAAATTGTTTTTGTTAAAATGGCTCTCGTGTGAAGTAGTGACCCGCAACATACGCCTAGTTTCCTGAAACGGGTCACATATCTTTTGTGATGTCCCCAAAATGTTCCCACCAGACTGTTAGCACAACCTAATGAAACATTCTGGAAACCTTTAAAGAACAGACTATATGTGTTCTGGTAACATCCTTGCATTGTCAGGCTAATGTTTTATACAAACATTGTATAATCATCAGCACAACTGGACAGTCTGTGTTATGAGAACATTTGCCACAACATAACAACTGTTCTGGTAACTTTCATAGAACCAATTTTGGTTAGCTGTGTATACTGTATATTGCCTTAATAAAACATTGAGGTAAGGTCTGTACTGTATATAGCCCAGTGGTTCCCAAGCTCAGACCTCGGGTCCCCAAGGGGTGCACATTTAGTTTTTTGACCTAGCACTACACTGCTGATTCAAATAATCAAAGCTTGATGATTAGTTGATTATTTGAATCAACTGTGTAGTGCTGGGGAAAAAAACAAAACGTGCACCCAGGGGGGCCCCAGGACTGAGTTTGGGAAACACTGATATAGCCCTTTAAAAACATTTTGATAACGATTAATCACTCTATTTCTCTCTCTCTATCCCTCTCTCCTACACAGTGACCATCACAGCTCTGTTGCCAACCAATTTCCGTCAGGACTTCCCCTTTGACCTCCAGGAGCTCCCAGCCTTCGCTGTCCTTGGGTGAGTCTAAGTTGTCCTCAATTAGCCAGTGAGCTCTTTGTTGCCTCTGTTAGCCAGTGTGCTCTTTGTTGCCTCTGTTAGCCAGTGGGCTCTTTGTTGCCTCTGTTAGCCAGTGTGCTCTTTGTTGCCTCTGTTAGCCAGTGAGCTCTTTGTTGCCTCTGTTAGCCAGTGAGCTCTTTGTTGCCTCTGTTAGCCAGTGAGCTCTTTGTTGCCTCTGTTAGCCAGTGAGCTCTTTGTTGCCTCTGTTAGCCAGTGAGCTCTTTGTTGCCTCTGTTAGCCAGTGAGCTCTTTGTTGCCTCTGTTAGCCAGTGAGGCCTCTGTTAGCCAGTGAGCCCCCTGTTGCCTCTGTTAGCCAGTGAGCTCTTTGTTGCCTCTGTTAGCCAGTGAGCTCTTTGTTGCCGCTGTTAGCCAGTGAGGCCTCTGTTAGCCAGTGAGCTCTTTGTTGCCTCTGTTAGCCAGTGAGCTCTTTGTTGCCTCTGTTAGCCAGTGAGGCCTCTGCTGCCTCTGTTAGCCAGTGAGGCCTCTGTTAGCCAGTGAGCTCTTTGTTGCCTCTGTTAGCCATTGAGCTCTTTGTTGCCTCTGTTAGCCAGTGAAAGCTGGTGTGAGTGTATAGGAGGATAGCCTCCTAATGTTAATCACCTCACATGGATAATTCAGCCATTGAGGTGGTGCATTTAGGACGACTTATTTTAGCTTGCTGTTACCGTAGTAGAGTAGCCTACAGGCTTACCACAGAACTGAATAGGACCAGAGCCCTCTCTCTTTCTCTCTCTATTTCCATCTCAGATGAAAGAAGAGCCCTGTGCTTAACTGTGTGGGCTCCCAAAGAGAAGAAAATCCCCCTCTTTTTTTCTCCTTTTTCCTTCTTGTCTGGAGGATGTCCTCCCACTCAGCATCTGAGGAGTGGAGCTTTGACTCACAATCAAACAAAACAGCAGTCTTATCACACTTCTGTCTGTACTGGGTCTGAAGTTCAAATGTATGCAGATGATACAGTGATATATGTGCATGCAAAAAGCAAACAACAAGCTGCACAAGAACTCACTACTGTAATGGTCCAGGTTACAAAGTGGCTCAGTGACTCGTGTTTGCATCTCAATGTTTGTATGTTCTTCACAAAGAGGGCAACAGATGCTACTGAGCCAGATGTCTATGTGTCATTGGAGAAGCTCCAGGTGGTATCTGATTTTAAGTACCTTGGCATCATACTTGATTCCAACCTCTCCTTTAAAAAGCATGTGAAAAAGGTCATTCAGATTTGTGATCATAATCCCTAGCTGTGTATTGCCGCTTTCCATGTTGTCTGTTTTCTGCAGCTTGTGAGGTGTGGAAACACTTTGTTACTTTTATGAATTTTGTCTTGCTGCTTTTTGTTCTATGTTTCTCTGTCTGTATGCTACATCTTGCTTGTCCTATGTTGCTCTGTCTGCATGCTATGTCTTGCTTGTTGTCACGCCCTGACCTTAGTTATCTTTGTTTTCTTTATTATTTTGGTTAGGTCAGGGTTTGACAAGGGTGATATGTGTTGTTTTGTCCTGTCTAGGTTTTTTGTATGTTTATGGGTTTCCCAGTCTAGGTGTTTTTATGTCTATGGTTGCCTGGATTGGTTCTCAATCAGAGGCAGCTGTTTATCGTTGTCTCTGATTGGGGACCATATTTAGGTAGCCATATTCATTGGGTATTTTGTGGGTTATTGTCTATGTGTAGTTGCATGTCAGCACTCAGTAGCGTCACGGTCATTTTTGTTTGTTTAGTGGTCTTCATTAATTAAAGAACATGTATTCATATCACGCTGTGCCTTGGTCTCCTCACTATGACGAACGTGACACTTGTCCTATGTTGCTCTACGTGTGCTCACTGCTCAATAATTGTCTATATTGTAATTGTTTTTAATAACCTGCCCAGGGACTGCGGTTGAAAATTAGCCGGCTGGCTAAAACCGGCACTTTTACTGAAACGTCGATTAATGTGCACTGTCCCTGTAAAAAGTAAAATAAACTCAAAGTAGGTCCGTGATTCAGTCTCTGACAGAGAGAGAGTGAAATATCATCTATTCACCAATTATTCAGGAGTATTTTAAATATTTAATTATGCAGGAACATGAATTTATGAGCATTCATATACAGTAATTGGCTGTAACTGATGGGGAACTTTGAGCTGGGTGATATGAACAAAATCCATATTGTGATAAATGTAACTATTTGCTTTAACAGTAAATACAACGACAAACAACAAAGTTAACGTTTTTGGGGCAGGGCTGTAGACATGTTTTTTCCAGTGTCAAGTTGGACAACTGAGATGGTAGCCTATGGTTAAAAAAGTCAGCTATTTCATCTAACATATCCAGGGAATGCATGATTGATATTTTGATGTGTAACCTGATTTATTTTTGGCTATATAACCATGTAGGTTAATTGATTAATCTATCAGTAAATATAGGTTAATGTTCTAAAACAACTTTTCAGTTTGATGTAGGCCATTTCTATTCACTGAAAATGGCGTGTTCTGCTCTGCGAGTGCATCAGAACCATACTACGGCCTACACTGATCAATGGTCATACGGTGCATTCGGAAAGTATTCAGACCCCTTTCCAAATCATGTCCAGTCAATTGAATTTACCACAAATGGAGTCCAATCAAGTTGTAGAAACATCTCAAGGATGATCAATGGAAACAGGATGCACCTGAGCTCAATTTCAAGTCTCCTAGCAAAGGGTCTGAATACTTCTGAAAATACAGTATGTTTTTATTTTTATACATTTGCAAAAATGTATAAAAACCTGTTTTTGCCTTATCATTATGGGCTATTGTGTGTAGATTGATGAGGATAATTTCTTATTTTAACAATTTTAAAATGTGGAAAAAGTCAAGGGGTCTTAATACTTTCCGAATGCACTGTATACTTGTACAGCGAAACGGGACAGGCAGATCTACACAATGCAGGAATCAACACAATGTATAGGCTATTACTATTCACCAAATAATGATTTTAGAACAATCTACTGGAACGTTGTGTAGCAAAGTCACTGAACAGGTATCAGTCATTTTCAGTTCATCATCCCAGCTCTAGGCTCTGCAACCACTTGTTTCTGGTGGCTGGAGAAACTCTGCCTCTCTGTCCTATTGTAACTTCCACAAAGTGGACACATACTTGGGTACTTACTTAAAACACAAGCTTATATAAACAGGTCTCTCTCTCTCTCTTTCTACACCTGTCTTTTTCTCCTTTTAATCTCGCCCTCCTCCCTCCCCACTCCTCCTTTCCCCCTCTTCTCTCGCCACAGTATTGCCAGTGGTCTTGGCGGGGCGTTGTTTGTCTGCCTGAACAGGCAGATAGTCCAGTTAATCAGGAACCAGAAGACCATCAAAAAGTTTCTCATGAAGAAGTAAGTCATCAACATCAGACAGTGGCCCCTACTGGGTCCTAGCGAGAGTACCTGTATCCCGGTGTGTGTCTCTCTCCTCTCTCTCTCAACCTCCCTCTCTCTACTCCACCTCTCACCCTCCCTATTTGCTCTTCTCTCTCTCTCTCTCTCTCCTCCTTCTCACCATGCCTCCTTCTCTCTCCTCTCACCCTCCCTCTCTTCTCTCATCCTCTTCTCTCTCTCTCCTCTCCCTCTCACCCTCCCTTTTTTCTCTTCTCCCTCCCTCCCTCTCTCCTCTTCTCTCCTCTCAGGCGTCTGCTGTACCCAGCCCTGGTCACTCTGCTTGTGTCTACGCTAACGTTTCCCCCTGGCTTCGGACAGTTCATGGCAGCCAAGGTTAGTTTAGTTCCACCCTTCCAAACCATGGCCAGTGGGTTTTTGTGGATAACACAGGTGAAATCAGAGGAGAGTTGATAGTTAGAAACACAGATAAGTACTGTTGTGTGTGTGTGATAAATGTTTTAAAATGAAACATGTATGGAAACAGGTGAATTAACACTCCTCAGTTAGCAGGCTCAAGCAAGCTAAAACCCACATGGTAGCAAAAACTAACTAGCAGAAATTGTTAAAAGTTAGAAATTATTTAAACACTTTGCTGGAGGCTACTATTTAAAAGTTAACAAAAAATCATGTATGTCTTATAAAATATACTCACCCCACCCAGTATTGTAATCAAAACCAGAAAGCATGTAGTTCTTGGCTCAGACAGTATAGTAGTGTGGGCTCAATATCATCCCATTAGTGCGCAAGATCTTGAGAATCAGCTGTACATGTGATGGAAGAATGCACTGTGCATGCAGAGGGTTGCAATTGGGGAAAGTTTAATTAACCAAAATACGACACAAGACATAGAATTGCCTTGTGTATCCCACAATAAATTCACTGTCACAAGCTAATGTGTTTGATGAATTTAAGCAAAATTCCCCAAATTCCCATGTAAAAATTTACCAGAAAGTTTATGACCCTTTGCAACCCTATCCCCTGCCTAGCACCTACTCCATGGCACTCCATGTAGATTGGGATAGCGCTAATGTAATAGCTTCTCCTTGCCCTCCGAAAGGAATAATTATTGCTGTGTTGCTTATACCTATCCAATCCTTTCATATTTGCTTCAATGCTTTGGGTAGGAGCTTGGGACCAATATGGGATATATAAAAAATTACATAAATGCCTGCTGACTTTAGGCCTCCATCTGTCTGATATGATGTCACTTCCTGTTTCCCCCATGCAGCTGACCCAGATGGAGTCCCTGGAGACGTTGCTAGACAACCAGACGTGGTCTAAGCAGGGCATACCCGAGGAGTTTGACAGCAACTCCCAGGCCTGGAAACACCCCCAGGTCAACGTCTTCGTCACCCTCACCCTCTTTGTCGTCATGAAGGTAGGCACACAGGAGCCTAACCTTTCTCCTGTTAGTGGTCTTAAAGGAAAGGAGTTAAAGAAACTGCTTAAAAGTCCTGTCCTGTCCTCTTGTCCCATCCCTCTCTCCTCTGTCCTAAAATCAGACACCTTTACCTTCACTCCTCTGATGGTGCTGTCCCATCCCAACCCCTCTGTTCTTCCAATGTCACTTCCAAGGTTGACACAGCCAGTGTGTGTGTGTGTGTGTGTGTGTGTGTGTGTGTGTGTGTGTGTGTGTGTGTGTGTGTGTGTGTGTGTGTGTGTGTGTGTGTGTGTGTGTGTGTGTGTGTGTGTGTGTGTGTGTGTGTGTGTGTGTGTGTGTGTGTGTGTGTGTCCAGCCCCCTACTGTATATGTACCAGTATTTCTGGCATATATTTTGACGTTGTCACTGACTTTGTGTTTGTGCCCATTGGTACTATTTTAGTAATCCCCTGTGTGTGTGTGTGTGTGTGTGTGTGTGTGTGTGTGTGTGTGTGTGTGTGTGTGTGTGTGTGTGTGTGTGTGTGTGTGTGTGTGTGTGTGTGTGTGTGTGTGTGTGTGTGTGTGTGTGTGTGTGTGTGTGTGTGTGTGTGTGTGTGAAAGCAGCGTAGGGTGTAGAGTTACTGACATAGATCCATTAGATCACATTGGCAGCTGGCCTTAATTACTGCTAACTAGACAGTAATTTCTATGCAATCAAATCAAATTTTATTGGTCACATATACGTGTTTATCCAGTGTTATTGCGAGTGTATCGAAACGCTTGTGTTTCTAGGTCCGATAGTACAGCAATATTTAGCAAGTAATATCGAACAATTTCACAACAAATACCTAATACACACAAATCTGAGTAAAGGAATGGAATAAGAATATATAAATATATGGATGAGCAATTTCAGAGCAGCGTAGGCTAAGATAAAGTAGATAGTATATACATATGAGTTGAGTTATGAAAAATATATACATTTTATTATAGTGGCATTATTAAAGTGACTAGTGTTCCATTTATTAAAGTGGCCAATGATTTCAAGTCATGCTAATGATGGCTATTTAACAGTTTGATGGCCTTGAGATAGAAGCTGTTTTTCAGTCTCTCAGTCCCAGCTTTGATGCACCTGTACTGACCTCGCCTTCTGGATGATAGCGGAGTGAACAGGCAGTGGTTCGAGTGGTTGTTGTCCTTGAGGATCTTTTTGGCCTTCCTGTGACATCTGGTGTCCTGGCGGGCAGGTAGTTTGCCCCCTGTGATGCGTTGTGCAGTCCGCACCACCCTCTGGAGAGCCCTGCAGTGGTGGGCGGTGCAGTTGCCGTACCAGGTGGTGATACAGCATGCAGGATGCTCACAATTGTGCTTCTGTAAAACTTTTAGGTGACAGGCTTAATTTCTTCAGCCTCCTGAGGTTGAAGAGGCGCTGTTGCGCCTTCTTAACCACACTCTCTCTGTGGGTGGTCCATTTCAGTTTGTCAGTGATATGTACGCTGAGGAACCTAAAACTTTCCACCTTCTCCACTGCTGTCCCGTCGATGTGGATAGGGGGGTGCTCCCCCGCTGTTTTGTGAAGAATAAGGCTTGCTCTGAAGGATCAGCGAAGTGGAGATGTTGTTTGCTCCCTAGGAAGTCCAGGATCCAATTGCACAGGGCTGGGTTCAGACCCAGGGCCTCGAGCTTAATGATGAGCTTGGAGAGTACTATGGTGTTGAATGCTGAGCTATAGTCAATGAACAGTATTCTTACATAGGTATTCCTTTTTGCCCAGATGAGACAGGGCATTGTGCAGTGTGATGGTGATTGCATTGTCTGTGGACCTATTGGGGCGGTAAGCAAATTGAAGTGGGTCTAGGGTGACAGGTAAGGTGAAGGTGATATGATACTTGACTAGTCTCTCAAAGCACTTCATGATGACCGAAGTGAGTGCCTACGGGATAATAGTTCAATTATCTTTGCATTCTTGGGTACAGGAACAATGCTGGCCATTTTGAAGCATGTGGGTACGGCAGATTGGCATAGGGAGAAATTGAATATTTCCGTAAACACACCAGCAAGCTGGTCGGTGCATGCTCTGAGGACGTGGTTAGGGATGCCGTCTAGCGAGAGCCCTGCGAGAGTTAACACATTTAAATGTCTTACTCACGTCGGCCACAGAGAAGGAGCGCAAACAGTCCTTGATAGCTGGCCTCGTCGGTGGCACTGTGTTGTCCTCAAAGCAGACAAAGAACGTGTTTAGCTTGTCTGGAAGCAAGACGTCGGTGTCTGTGACGTGGCTGGTTTTCCTTTTGTAGTCCGTGATTGTCTGTAGACCCTGCCACAAACTTCTCTTGTCTGAGCCATTGAATTGCGACTCCACTTTGTCTCAATACTGACATTTTGCCTGTCTTGAAGCGTGGATTCCACTTGGTCAGACCAGCGTTGAATAGTCCTTATCACAAAGTTTCTGCTTATAGGAAGGGAGGATATATATATATATATTTTCACATTTATTTAACCAGGTAGGCTAATTGAGAACAAGTACTCATTTGCAACTGCAACCTGGCCAAGATTAAGCAAAGCAGTTCGACACATCCAACAACACATAAATAAACAAACATACAGTCAATAATACAGTAGAAAAAGTCTATATACAGCATGGGCAAATGAGGTAGGATAAGGGAGGTAGAGCAATAAATAGGCCATGGTGGCAAAGTAATTACAATATACCAATTAAACACTGGAATGGAAAATGTGCAGAAGATGGATGTGTAAGTAGAGATACTAGGGTGCAAAGGAGCAAGATAAATAAATCAATTGGATGGGCTATTTACAGATTGGCAATGTACAGGTGCAGTGATCTGCGAGCTGCTCTGACATCTGGTGCTTAAAGCTAGTGAGGGAGATATGAGTCTCCAGCTTCAGTGATTTTTGCAGTTCGTTCCAGTCATTGGCGGCAGAGAACTGGAAGGAAAGGCGGCCAAAGGAAGAATTGGCTTTGGGGGTGACCAGTGAGATATACCTGCTGGAGCAGAGAAATGGGATCGTGGTCTGATTTGCTGAAAGGAGGTGGGGGAGGGCATTGTATGAATGATGTAAGTTAGAGAAACAATGGTCCAGTGTTTTTTCAGCGCGAGTGCTACAGTCGATATGCCAATATAATTTAGGTAGTATCGGCTTGAGGGAGGATATACATGGCTGTGACAATAACCGAAGAGAATTCTCTAGGGAGATAATAAGGTCAGCATTTGATTGTGGTATTCTAGGTCAGGTGAACAAAAGGAATTGAGTTCCTGTATGTTATTACAATTACAACATGAGTCGTTAATCATGAAATATACACCCCCGTGCTTCTTCTTCCCAGAGAGATGTTAATTCCTTTCAGCACGATGCACTGAGAGTCATGTTTCCGTGAAACAGTGTATGTTACAATCCCTGATGTCTCTCTGGAAAGCAACCCTTGCCCTGTTCTCGTCAACTTTGTTATCTAGGGACTGAACATTAGCGAGTAATATACTTGGAAGAAGTGGGCGGTGTGCGCACCTCCTAAGTCTCACTAGAAGACCGCTCTGAATTCCTCTCCTCTGGGGGCATTGTTTTGGGTCGGCCTCTTGAATCAGTTCAAATGCCCTGGCTGGTGCGAACAAAGGATCCGCTTTAAACATCCCAACTAGCCCACAGTGTTACCTGGAAACAGAGATGGTAGTTGCTATGTAATAACACAGAATCTGTGCTGGAAAATGCATCACTACTCGTTTCTCTTTTGTTGTATCCCTTCACCATTACAAATATAACATAACAGTGACACGTCCTATGCAAATATATGCACAAGATATGACTAAGGATTTATATGGCAATTCAGTGACATGCTGTATCTCCAGCGGCATGCATACATTTTTCCAGTATTTAAAAAAAATATTTATAGATTTGTATTATTTACGACAATGGATGCCATGTCCATTTAAAAAACGTTTTGTGATTTCCAATAAGTAGGTACAACTACTGTAAATGATTATTTGTGCATAAATGATCAGATGAAGAGTGCCAGTCCATGTTCCCTGGATCAACAGGTGACAACAAATAAATCCAGTGAAATATCACAGTGCAATCGCAACAAAAGTGACATAGTATTCAAAGTGGCATAGTAAAGGAATAAAATAAGTGACATTGTAAAAGTACACATTAAGAAGAAGAAGAAAAAAATACCTTTAGGCATATAGTATGGACATTGTTTGTGTATAGAGTGGAATAACTACAGTGTAGTAGCAGCATAGAATTATAATTAAAGTATATCTACATAGTGAAGTTAGGTGACATACCTATTGCATTGGTCCGTAAGACTAAAGTGGGCTGGTTTTGAGATAGGTGGTCCGAGACTTAATGTTGAATCCTCACTGCAGCGGATCCCTCTCCCCTCTGCACCGCCTTCTCCCGCCTTCCATTGGAGGCCCCTTTCAGGTAAAGGGTGACCTGAATCTGGACCTCTCGTCCGTGGCATCCCGGGTTGCAGGGTTCTTTCTAATGGCTCCTATACACAAAGAATGAACATTTAGTTACATTTCAATTGTACCAGGTCTTACGCAACGAGTTTAAAAAATGTACTGAAAAGTAACACATTTAATAATAACAAAACTTACTGTGAAGCATAGTCTTTAGAAACAAGCCTTTGAAACAGGCCTTATCCCCTGCACCAGTCCAGGTTGTGGCAATGGCAAGCATGTTTGACAGAATGAAATGTAGCATCTTCCACACTGTTAAATTCAGGTCCTTGACACTCTTTACTACTGTTTCCTATAGTTAAAGACCACCAGTTGTAAACATAGCCTAGCCAGCTAGCTAGACACTGGTAGTTACAAACATCTACAGTATGTCCACAATTTTAGCCAGTCAATAAGAGATTCTATGCAGCTACAAAAATACACAACATACATATATTAGTAGAGCGATTTCCCATTTTGTAACGGTTTTCAGTTGGCTAGATGGACAGTGTGATGCATTTACCATGAATGCTAGCTATCTACGTTAGCTTTGAAAGCATGCTATGACACAAACTGTTGACTAGCCTAGCTAATGCTAAGGCTTAGTCGCTTACCTTTCGACCGAAGATTACTTTTATGGACTGGATGAGGCAACAAGGTTTTTCATCCTTGAGGCCATCTCGGAAAAACATCCGATATCAATCATTTTTCTGCCTTTGTCTTTCATGAACAACCCTATAATTCAATATCTAGATATAGTTCTCTTTCGGGCCTGACATCATTAATAGTATTACTTAATAATAGCATTCTAGCTACATTATTAATAGCATTCTAGCTACATAATTAGCAGAGTTATGGCTGGATAAAGCTACCTCTTTTAACCTCTTTCTTTTTTAGTTCCAATCTATGGCCGGCTTGAGTGAGAGAAAGAGAGCTACGTGCATGACATTTTTTTCCGGAGAAAGCACAATCATATGATCAGGTCTAATGAAGTTGCACAGTGAAAGAAGAAGGCTGGCCCAGGCCTACCAAGCGTTACGCAATTAGGTTGAAGGGTGGGCCCAATGGCTCAGTGCAAATTCCATACACATGAACACATATCAGACAGAGAAAAAGACTAATGACGTGGTGCACATATCTGCAAATACAGTTGAAGTCGCAAGTTTAAATACACCTTAGCCAATTTTTTTATTTTTTATTTATTTAAAATTTCACCTTTATTTAACCAGGTAGGCTAGTTGAGAACAAGTTCTCATTTGCAACTGCGACCTGGCCAAGATAAACCATAGCAGTGTGAGCTGCTATGGTCAATAACACAATAGGAAGAAAAAAAAGGGGAGTCTATATACATTGTGTGCAAAAGGCATGAGGTAGGCAAATAATTACAATATTGCAGATTAACACTGGAGTGATAAATGATCAGTTGGTCATGTACAGGTAGAGATATTGGTGTGCAAAAGAGCAGAAAAGTAAATAAATAAAAACAGTATGGGGATGAGGTAGGTAAAAATGGGTGGGCTATTTGCCGATAGACTATGTACAGCTGCCACGATCGGTTAGCTGCTCAGATAGCAGATGTTTGAAGTTGGTGAGGGAGATAAAAGTCTCCAACTTCAGCGATTTTTGCAATTCGTTCCAGTCACAGGCAGCAGAGTACTGGAACGAAAGGCGGCCGAATGAGGTGTTGGCTTTAGGGATGATCAGTGAGATACACCTGCTGGGTGTTGCCATCGTGACCAGTGAACTGAGATAAGGCGGAGCTTTACCGAGCATGGACTTGTAGATGACCTGGAGCCAGTGGGTCTGGCGACGAATATGTAGCAAGGGCCAGCCGACTAGAGCGTACAAGTCGCAGTGGTGGGTGGTATAAGGTGCATCAGTGACAAAACGGATGGCACTGTGATAAACTGCATCCAGTTTGCTGAGTAGAGTGTTGGAAGCAATTTTGTAGATGACATCGCCGAAGTCGAGGATCGGTAGGATAGTCAGTTTTACTAGGGTAAGTTTGGCGGCGTGAGTGAAGGAGGCTTTGTTGCGGAATAGAAAGCCGACTCATGATTTGATTTTCGATTGGAGATGTTTGATATGAGTCTGGAAGGAGAGTTTACAGTCTAGCCAGACACCTAGGTACTTATAGATGTCCACATATTCAAGGTTGGAACCATCCAGGGTGGTGATGCTGGTCAGGCGTGCGGGTGCAGGCAGCGAACGTTTGAAAAGCATGCATTTGGTTTTACTAGCGTTTAAGAGCAGTTGGAGGCCACGGAAGGAGTGTTGTATGGCATTGAAGCTCGTTTGGAGGTTAGATAGCACAGTGTCCAAGGACAGGCCGGAAGTATATAGAATGGTGTCGTCTGCGTAGAGGTGGATGAGGGAATCGCCCGCAGCAAGAGCATCATTGATATATACGGAAAAAAGAGTCGGCCCGAGGATTGAACCCTGTGGCACCCCCATAGAGACTGCCAGAGGACCGGACAGCATGCCCTCCGATTTGACACACTGAACCCTGTCTGCAAAGTAATTGATGAACCAGGCAAGGCAGTCATCCGAAAAACCGAGGCTACTGAGTCTGTCGATAAGAGTATGGTGATTGACCGAGTTGAAAGCCTTGGCAAGGTCGATGAAGACGGCTGCACAGTACTGTCTTTTATCGATGGCGGTTATGATATCGTTTAGGACCTTGAGCGTGGCTGAGGTGCACCCGTGACCGGCTCGGAAACCAGATTGCACAGCGGAGAAGGTACGGTGGGATTCGAGATGGTCAGTGACCTGTTTGCTGACTTGGCTTTCGAAGACCTTAGATAGGCAGGGCAGGATGGATATAGGTCTGTAACAGTTTGGGTCCAGGGTGTCTCCCCTTTGAAGAGGGGGATGACTGCGGCAGCTTTCCAGTCCTTGGGGATCTCAGACGATATGAAAGAGAGGTTGAACAGGCTGGTAATAGGGGTTGCGACAATGGTGGCGGATAGTTTCAGAAATAAAGGGTCCAGATTGTCAAGCCCAGCTGATTTGTACGGGTCCAGGTTTTGCAGCTCTTTCAGAACATCTGCTATCTGGATTTGGGTAAAGGAGAACCTGGAGAGGCTTGGGCGAGTAGCTGCGGGGGGGCGGAGCTGTTGTCCGAGGTTGGAGTAGCCAGGCGGAAGGCATGGCCAGCCGTTGAGAAATGCTTGTTGAAGTTTTCGATAATCATGGAATTATCGGTGGTGACCGTGTTACCTAGCCTCAGTGCAATGGGCAGCTGGGAGGAGGTGCTCTTGTTCTCCATGGACTTCACACTGTCCCAGAACTTTTTGGAGTTGTAGCTACAGGATGCAAACTTCTGCCTGAAGAAGCTGGCCTTAGCTTTCCTGACTGACTGCATGTATTGGTTCCTGACTTCCCTGAACAGTTGCATATCGCGGGGACTGTTCGATGCTATTGCAGTCCGCCACAGGATGTATTTGTGCTGTTCTGTTCTGTTCTTAGTTCTGCATTTTTTGAACGGAGCATGCTTATCTAAAATGGTGAGGAAGTTACTTTTAAAGAATGACCAGGCATCCTCAACTGACGGGATGTGGTCAATGTCCTTCCAGGATACCCGGGCCAGGTCGATTAGAAAGGCCTGCTCACAGAAGTGTTTTAGGGAGCGTTTGACAGTGATGAGGGGTGGTCGTTTGACTGCGGCTCCGTAGCGGATACAGGCAATGAGGCAGTGATCGCTGAGATCCTGGTTGAAGACAGCGGAGGTGTATTTGGAGGGCCAGTTGGTCAGGATGACGTCTATGAAGGTGCCCTTGTTTATAGATTTAGGGTTGTACCTGGTGGGTTCCTTGATGATTTGTGTGAGATTGAGGGCATCTAGCTTAGATTGTAGGACTGCCGGGGTGTTAAGCATATCCCAGTTTAGGTCACCTAACAGAACAAACTCTGAAACTAGATGGGGGGCAATCAATTCACAAATGGTGTCCAGGGCACAGCTGGGTGCTGAAGGGGGTCGGTAGCAGGCGGCAACAGTGAGAGACTTATTTCTGGAGAGAGTAATTTTCAAGATTAGTAGTTCAAACTGTTTGGGCATGGACCTGGAAAGTATGACATTACTTTGCAGGCTATCTGTGCAGTAGACTGCAACTCCTCCCCCTTTGGCAGTTCTATCTTGACGGAAGATGTTATAGTTGGGTATGGAAATCTTAGAATTTTTGGTGGCCTTCCTGAGCCAGGATTCAGACACGGCAAGGACATCAGGGTTAGCAGAGTGTGCTAAAGCAGTGAGTAAAACAAACTTAGGGAGGAGGCTTCTGATGTTGACATGCATGAAACCAAGGCTTTTTCGATCACAGAAGTCAACAAATGAGGGTGCCTGGAGACATGCAGGGCCTGGGTTTACCTCCACATCACCCGCGGAACAGAGGAGGAATAGTATGAGGGTGCGGCTAAAGGCTATCAAAACTGGTCGCCTAGAGCGTTGGGGACAGAGAATGAAAGGAGCATATTTCTGGGTATGGTAGAATATATTCAGGGCATAATGCGCAGACAGGGGTATGGTGGGGTGCGGGTACAGTGGAGGTAAACCCAGGCACTGGGTGATGATGAGAGAGGTTATATCTCTGGACATGCTGGTTGTAATGGGTGAGGTCACCGCATGTGTGGGAGGTGGGACAAAGGAGGTATCAGGGGTATGAAGAGTGGAACTAGGGGCTCCATTGTAAACTAAAACAATGATAACTAACCTGAACAACAGTATACAAGGCATATTGACATTTGAGTGAGACATACAGTAATCACAGGTGTTGAATTGGGAGAGCTAGCTAAAACAGTAGCTAAAACAGTAGGTGAGACAACAACAGCTAATCAGCTAGCACAACAACAGCAGGTAAAATGGCGTAGGCTAGGCAGGGAGGGTCGGATTAACTACACACAGAGCCTGAGTGCGGCTGGGGCCGACAGATAAAACATAAACAAGCAGAATGGAGTACCGTGATTAATGGACAGTCTAGCATGCATCAGCTATGTAGCCAAGTGATCAGTGTCCAGGGGGGCAGCGGTGGATGGGGCAGAGAAGCTGGACTGGCGAATGTTATCCAGGTTAAAAAACAGTTAGCAGTGGCTAACAATGACTAAATAGCTTGTAGCTAGTTAGCTGGTTAGCTTCTGGAGGTTCTTGAGTGTGTTCTAAAAATTAAACATAATGGCAATTCCGTATCACATTGGATGAGGCAGGTTACCGGAAGGTATAAACAAATTAAAAATCGAAAAGAGAAAGTAAATTTGGGTCCAGTGAGTGTTTGGGACGCGGCGATTCAGACGGTTAGCAGGCCTGTGCTAACAAGCTAACAGTTAGTAGGCCAGGGCTAAACAAGGTAGCAGTTAGCGGACCGGGGCTAAACAAGCTAGCAGTTAGCAGGCCGAATTAGCAAGCAAGGACGTCGCGATGGGGTGAATCTGTTTATTTCCTATTCATGCAGTGACATCGATAGACCGGTCGAGGGTCTGGATATTGTAGCCCAGGAGTATGCTTTAGTGGTAGCACAGGAGCTCTGGCCGGGCTAGCTTCAAGCTAAGTGAGTGGAAACGCTAGCCAGGAGTAATCATCCGGGGTTGCGGTTAGCTAGATAGCTAGTTGTGAAGAATCCAGCTGAAAATGTTCCGTTTGCGGTGGGAATCCGGTGGGAGTCCGGGGATAAAAAATAATAGGTCCGTTATGCTCTGGTTAGAGTCGCGTTGTTCGAACTGGCGAGAGCTTTCCGAGCTAAAGGTTAGCTGATGACCGGTTAGCTGAAGACCGCTAGCAATGGTTTGCTGACTGATAGCTGGTAGCTAGCTGGTAGTTAGCTGGCTAGCTTCAGTTGAGGGGTTCCGGATCCAAAGTAGATATAAGTACTTTAGAAGAAAATAGCTACATTGGGTGAGGCGGGTTGCAGGAGAGTATTTAGAAGTTGAGGTTTAACAAAATGTTTTAAAAGATATGCGAAGAAAAGTATGATTCAAAAATATAAAAAACGATATATGCAAGGGACACGACACGACAAGACGTTCGACTGCTACGCCATCTTGGAATACATTTAAACTCAGTTTTTCACAACTCCTGACATTTATCCTAGTACAAATTCCCTCTCTTAGGTCAGTTAGGATCACCACTTTATTTTAAGAATGTGAGATATCAGAATAATAGTAGAGAGAATGATTTATTTCAGCTTTTATTGCTTTTATGTCAGAAGTTTACATTCACTCAATTAGTATTTGGTAGCATTGCCTTTAAATTGTTTAACTTGGGCCAAATGTTTCGGGTAGCCTTCCACAAGCTTCCCACAATAAGTTGGGTGAATTTTGGTCCATTCCTCATGACAGAGCTGGTCTAACTGAGTCAGGTTTGTAGGCCTCCTTGCTCGCACATGCTTTTTCAGTTCTGCCCACAATTTGTCTATAGGATTGAGGTCAGGGCTTTGTGATGGCCACTCTAATACCTTGACTTTGTTGTTGTTAGCCATTTTGCCACAACTTTGGAGGTATGCTTGGGTCATTGTCAATTTGGATGACCCATTTGCAACCAAGCTTTAACTTCCTGACTGATGTCTTGAGATGTTGATTCAATATATCCACATAATTTTCCTAACTCATGATGCCATCTATTTTGTGAAGTGCACCAGTCCCTCCTGCAGCAAAGCACCCCCACGATATGATGCTGCCACCCCCGTGCTTGACGGTTGGGATGGTGTTCTTCGGCTTGCAAGCATCCCCCTTTTTCCTCCAAACATAATGATTGTCATTATGGCCAAACAGTTCTATTTTTGTTTCATCAGACCAGAGGACTGATGACCAGAGGACCAGAGGACTTTCTCCAAAAAGTATGATCTTTGTCCCCATGTGCAGTTGCAAACCTGGCTTTTTTATGGTGGTTTTGGAGCAGTGGCTTCTTCTTTGCTGAGCGGCTTTTCAGGTTATGTCGATATAGGACTCGTTTTACTGTGGATATAGGTACTTCTGTACCGGTTTCCTCCAGCATCTACACAGGGTCCTTTGCTGTTGTTCTGGGATTGATTTGCACTTTTCACAACAAAGTACGTTCATCTCTAGCTGAGAGAACGAGTCTCCTTCCTGAGTGGTATGATGGCTGCGTAGTCCCATAGTGTTTATACTTGCGTACTATTATTTGTACAGATGAACGTTTGGAAATTGCTTCCAAGGATGAACCAGACTTGTGGAGGTCTACAAAAAAAAATCTGAGGTCTTGGTTGATTTCTTTTGATTTTTCCCATGATGTCAAGCAAAGAGGCACTGAGTTTGAAGGTAGACCTTGAAATACATCCACAGGTACACCTCCAATTGACTCAAATTGTGTCAATTAGCCTATCAGAAGAAAGTACATGTCCTAACCGACTTGACAAAACTATAGTTTGTTAACTAGAAATTTGGAGTGGTTTGGAGTGGTTGAAAAACAAGTTTTAATGACTCCAACATAAGTGTATGTAAACTTCAACTGTATGTGACACCGTACGTGATTTTCGGGGACCACTTTTGCGGGATGTGCGCTACTTTCAGAAAAACTATCAAAAAAGTATCCAAAACTTCTGGTAGCATCTTTAAATTAAATATTGTCCTGTTCCCTAATTGAAATGCCACACTGTTCCCTGTGTGACTCCCTGTGTCTGTCTGTCTCAGTTCTGGATGTCTGCTCTGGCCATGACCATGCCTGTGCCCTGTGGAGCCTTCATGCCTGTCTTCGTCATTGGTAAGAGGTGTGTGCGAATGTGTGTGTTTCAACAATAATGTTAACCCTGTGGATATGCTATTCAGTCTTGTGAGTGTCTGTGTAAAAATATGTTACTTTCTCATTAACAATGTGTGTGTGTTTGTGTGTTCTAGGGGCAGCATTTGGCCGTCTGGTCGGGGAGAGCATGGCCACCTGGTTCCCTGATGGCGTCCACTCTGATGGCACCATCTACCCCATAGAGCCAGGAGTGTACGCAGCCGTAGGTGAGTTACTGTAGAAATATACACACAAAGACTAAGTTTGGGACAGATAGACAAGATTATCAATACCTATTTAAGACTAGACACAACTAGGCACCATTATTGTAACAATTAGGTGCAAAGACAGATAAAGCAGGAAAGCCCTTTATGTCACAGACAAAAACAATATGATGTCCCCTCTGGTAAGATGCATCTTAAAGGAAAACTCCACCAAAAACAATATGATGTCCCCTCTGGTAAGATGCATCTTAAAGGAAAACTCCACCAAAAACAATATGATGTCCCCTCTGGTAAGATGCATCTTAAAGGAAAACTCCACCAAAAACAATATGATGTCCCCTCTGGTAAGATGCATCTTAAAGGAAAACTCCACCAAAAACAATATGATGTCCCCTTTGGTAAGATGCATCTTAAAGGAAAACTCCACCAAAAACAATATGATGTCCCCTTTGGTAAGATGCATCTTAAAGGAAAACTCCACCAAAAACAATATTTTTGTATTTGTTTCATTAGTCAATTGTTGACATAGTTCTAAATGTTTTGCTTGTCAGCAATCAAGTTTTCAAGATACGTAACTTTCAAAGTACAGAAATCAAATTGCATCATATGTGGATGATTTCTGTATTTTGACTATTGGGACTATTTGGGACTATATCAACAATTGACTTATGCAACAAATACCAAAAGATCGTTTTTGGGTGGAATTTTCCTTTAACGTTGTTGCTATGAGTGATTCTGTTAGCGTTGTTGTTGACTGGTGTGCTGATTATGCTGTTGTTCAGTGTTGGGGTTGATGTCATCTGTGTTTGTGTCTAATGGGTGCAGATGTTCACTCACCTCAGCTTTCTGTCTCTCTCTGATGAGCCTTCATTCATCTCAGCATGGCTAGATTTGCCCTCTCTCTCTCTCTTCTTTCTCTCAGTCGCTCTCTCTCCCTTTTTCTCACTCTCGCTCTCTTGCTCTCTCACGCCCTCTCTCCTCCCTCCTAATAAAGTTAGGAATAATCAACCTTACCTCCCTCCCCTCTACCTCTGCACCCCCCCCCACCCACTCTCTCAACTCCTTATTTTTTTCTCATTTTATCCACTCATCTCTTTTTCGCTTCAATAACGGTTCTTAAATTTAAAAAATGTGAGGTACAATGTAATCTCAATCAAACCCCTGTCTCTACCTACCATCTCCTTCCCTCCCCTCTCATCCCTCCCTCCCTCACTTTGTTGCTCCAGTATTATTGATGAAGGCTCAGTATAGAGTTGAGTTGAAGAGAAGTATGATTACACTAATATTGCTTTTACTACTTTAGTCATGTCAATGGACAGTAACCTGTATGTACACTAACGGGTACAGTAACTTTTACCTATTCCCTCCTGTCCTCTGTTCTTCTCTTCTCCTCCTCTCTCCTCTCCTCTGTTCTTCTCTTCTCCTCCTCTCTCCTCTCCTCTGTTCTTCTCTTCTCCTCCTCTCTCCTCTCCTCTGTTCTTCTCTTCTCCTCCTCTCTCCTCTCCTCTGTTCTTCTCTTCTCCTCCTCTCTCCTCTCCTCTGTTCTTCTCTCCTCTCCTCTGTTCTTCTCTTCTCCTCCTCTCTCCTCTCCTCTGTTCTTCTCTTCTCCTCCTCTCCACTCTCCTCTGTTCTTCTCTTCTCCTCCTCTCCCCTCTCCTCTGTTCTTCTCTTCTCCTCCTCTCCCCTCTCCTCTGTTCTTCTCTTCTCCTCCTCTCCCCTCTCCTCTGTTCTTCTCTTCTCCTCCTCTCCACTCTCCTCTGTTCTTCTCTTCTCCTCCTCTCCCCTCTCCTCCCAGGTGCGGCGGCCCTGTCTGGAGCAGTCACTCACACAGTGTCGACGGCAGTTGTTGTGTTTGAGCTGACGGGTCAGATCAGCCACATCCTGCCGGTGATGATAGCGGTGATACTGGCCAACGCCGTGGCCCAGTCCCTCCAGCCCTCGCTATATGACTCCCTCATCATGATCAAGAAACTACCCTACCTCCCTGAACTGGGCTGGGGACACCACGAGTATGTAGGACTACACCTACTGTATCTGTCCATCAGTCTATCAATAGCACCCCTGGAGCAAATTAGGGTTAAGTGCCTTGCTCAAGGATAAATCAACAGATTTTTTCACATTGTCAGCCCTGGTATTTGAAACAGCAAGCTTTAAGTTACTGGCCCATCACTCGAACCACTACGCTACCTGAGGGTTAACCTTTTGTTCCCATTTTCTAACAGTCATCACTCACAAGCTATGTTTCCATTAACTTGTCCAATTATTTTTGGTCGACATTTAGAAAGTTTGCATAGAAAATCGATGTGACAATTGCCTGCTACAGTGCATTTCCATTGAACTCTCTTTTGTTCAAAAAACAGCTGGACGTGAGGACGTCACACGTACAATTTTCTTAACGCTTTTCTCAAAACCCTCGTGTTGAATAATGAAGTGGTTGAAGTGTTTCTGTTACCCATTTAGACAAACTGCGCGTTAAATAAATTGGTGACTGCCTGTATGCCCTCCCACCTATCTGTTCCACGTCTCAGGTAGTCCGCCAACACCAGCATGGATAGAATGCATTCATTTACTAATATTTGCCATATTCTAATAATTCTCATGTCCAACATATTGCCACGGCGAAACTTGCACTCCTGTAGGCCTAGATCTGAAATAATAGGATGGTGAAACTTGCACTCCTGTAGGCCTAGATCTGAAATAATAGGATGGTGAAACTTGCACTCCTGTAGGCCTAGATCTGAAATAATAGGATGGTGAAACTTGTACTCCTGTAGGCCTAGATCTGAAATAATAGGATGGCGAAACTTGCACTCCTGTAGGCCTAGATCTGAAATAATAGGATGGCGAAACTTGCACTCCTGTAGGCCTAGATCTGAAATAATAGGATGGTGAAACTTGCACTCCTGTAGGCCTAGATCTGAAATAATAGGATGGTGAAACTTGCACTCCTGTAGGCCTAGATCTGAAATAATAGGATGGTGAAACTTGCACTCCTGTAGGCCTAGATCTGAAATAATAGGATGGTGAAACTTGCACTCCTGTAGGCCTAGATCTGAAATAATAGGATGGTGAAACTTGCACTCCTGTAGGCCTAGATCTGAAATAATAGGATGGTGAAACTTGCACTCCTGTAGGCCTAGATCTGAAATAATAGGATGGTGAAACTTGCACTCCTGTAGGCCTAGATCTGAAATAATAGGATGGTGAAACATGCACTCCTGTAGGCCTAGATCTGAAATAATAGGATGGTGAAACTTGCACTCCTGTAGGCCTAGATCTGAAATAATAGGATGGTGAAACTTGCACTCCTGTAGGCCTAGATCTGAAATAATAGGATGGTGAAACTTGCACTCCTGTAGGCCTAGATCTGAAATAATAGGATGGTGAAACTTGCACTCCTGTAGGCCTAGATCTGAAATAATAGGATGGTGAAACTTGCCAGCCAACCAGAAAAGCAAGGTGAAGCAATTCAGTCATTCTTGAGTCAGAACAATCCATGTCCTGCAAAGAAACAATATTTTTTATAGTTGAACAATAGATTTTGCTAGCAGTATGCCTTTAGAATGAAATGTGGAGTTTTATAGTTACTTGATGACAAAACATGCCCCGCCCCGCGTACCTTCAAAATGATTTGGAAATCATAATTTATTAGAAAAACACAAATTCCATCATTTCTCACAATAAAGAAAGTTTGGCAAAATAACCCCCCCCCTGTTCAACAGTTACAAGTGTTGTCCATCTTTAGAACATTTCTTCTTTTGTGACATTGAGTCAATGGAAAACTGTACTGACTGTATGGATGCTAATACCCTCCCCTCTCTTCCACTCCTCCTCTCGTCATCCCTCTCTCCTATCGTCCTTCAGGAAGTATAATATTTATGTGGAGGACATCATGATCAGGGATGTGATGTACATCACCCTCAACTGCTGCTACAGAGACCTGCATGATGTACTGCTGACTGGACACCTCAATACCCTAGCCCTGCTCGAGTCCAGTGGTGAGACACACGCCCACAAACACACACAAATACACACTAATACTTTACAGATGCAGATGCGCATACATACACATTATAGACACTACAGAACATTTTCAGTCAAATAAATGCTCCCCCACACACACATTCAAGTTATGTATTCTTATGCCAAGTCTGTTGTAATTGTGAAGCGATGCCAAAGCAATTAGCTGGGGCATTTAACCAAGATATAATAACAAAATTCCACATACAAAGGCAATTATTTCAAACAAACAAACATACCCCCTCATACACTGTACTGTAGTACCCCCTGTTGTACACACACACACACACACACACACACACACACACACACACACACACACACACACACACACACACACACACACACACACACACACACACACACACACACACACACACACACACACACACACACACACACACACACACACACAGACTCCTGGCTGTTCTCAGTTACATCACTCACCATGTTGTTGTGATTCGTTAGGAGTCCACTGCAGTCTGCACATTAACTACTGTTCTAAAATACCTCTTCTCCTCTCTTCTATCCCATCTTCCCACTCTGCCCCCCCCCCTCTCTCGCTCTAATATCCTGGCCCCTCTCTCTCCATTTCTCCTCTCTTCCACCATTTTTCTTCTCCTCTGCCCATCATCTCTGTCCTCTCTTCACCCCCTCCTTACTTTTTCTCCCTCTCCACCTCTACCCCCTCGTCCCCTCCCCCAGAGTCGATGATCCTGCTGGGTTCTATTAAGCGTGCCCAGATCCAGGCCCTCCTGTCCCTACAGCTAGGCCGGCCACGGAGACTGAAGTACCTGAGAGACCGGGCCACAGCTGAGAAGCGCCTGTCGGTGGTCTCCCACCCGGGCAACGAGGACGGCTCCACCATGGTCAACCAGGAGGTCCACTTCCAGGTCAATAAGGTAAAAGTACAAATACATCTGTATAAGATGTGGTGCTTACCCTCAGTCTTGAAGCCTGGATCAGTGAAGGAGGGTAAGAGAACCTAGGCACTTTTCATAGTGAAAGGGGAAATAAAACGATATGAAATTTTTCTAATCTCATGGTTGATAAAGGTTGTATCTGTGAGATAAAGAGTTTTAACAAGCCGTTACTGTCCCATCAGTAAGAGGCCAGGAGAGAGAGACAGACAGAGGGAAAGAGAGAGTCCTGGGGCTCTGTTCACAAACACAGAAAGACCCCACAGGAGAGCAACACAATTAGACCCAACCAAATCATGAGAAAACAAAAAGAGAATTACTTGACACATTGGAAAGAATTAACAAAGAGCAAACTAGAATGCTATTTGGCCCTAAACAGAGAGTACACAGTGGCAGAATACCTGACCACTGTGACTGACCCAAACTTATGGAAAGCTTTGACTATGTACAGACTCAGTGAGGATAGCCTTGCAATTGAGAAAGGCCGCCGTAGGCAGACCTGGCTCTGAAGAGAAAACAGGCTATGTGCACACTGCCCACTAAATGAGGTGGAAACTGAGCTGCACTTCCACTGGCAACCAGTGAAGAACAAACACCATTGTAAATACAAACCATATTTATGTTGATTTATTTTCCCTTTTGTACTTTAACCATTTGCACATTGTTACAACACTGTATATGTACATAATATCACATTTGTAATGTCTTTATTCTTTTGGAACTTCTATGAGTGTAATGTTTACTATCTACTTCACTTCCTTTGGCAGTGTTAACATATGTTTCCCATGCCAATAAAGCCCCTTCAATTGAAATGAATTTAGACAGAGACAGAGAGAGAGAGAGAGAGAGAGAGAGAGAGAGAAAGATAGACAGACAGAGAAAGATAGAAAGAAACAGACAGAGAACTAGAAACAGACAGAGATAGAGAGAAAGAAACAAACAAGAGAGAGAGAGACAGACAGACAGAGAACGAGAAACAGACAGAGATAGAGAGAGAAACAAACAAACAAGAGAGAGAGGGACAGACAGACAGAGAACGAGAAACAGACAGAGATAGAGAGAGAAAGAAACAAACAAGAGAGAGAGGGACAGTCAGTGGACGAGAAACAGACAGATAGAGAGAAACAAACAAGAGAGAGAGAGAGACAGAGAACGAGAAACAGACAGAGAGAGAGAGAAACAAACAAACAAGAGAGAGAGAGACAGACAGAGAACGAGAAACAGACAGAGAGAGAGAGAAACAAACAAACAAGAGAGAGAGGGACAGTCAGTGGACGAGAAACAGACAGATAGAGAGAAACAAACAAGAGAGAGAGAGACAGACAGAGAACGAGAAACAGACAGAGAGAGAGAAGAAAAGAAACAAACAGAGAGAGAGGACAGTCAGTGGACGAGAAACAGACAGATAGAGAGAAACAAACAAGAGAGAGAGAGACAGACAGAGAACGAGAAACAGACAGAGAGAGAGAGAGAAAGAAACAAACAGGAGAGAGGGACAGTCAGTGGACGAGAAACAGACAGATAGAGAGAAACAAACAAGAGAGAGAGAGACAGACAGAGAACGAGAAACAGACAGAGAGAAAGAAACAAACAAGAGAAGAGACAGACAGACAGAGAACGAGAAACAGACAGAGAGAGAGAGAAACAAACAAACAAGAGAGAGAGACAGACAGAGAACGAGAAACAGACAGAGAGAGAAAGAAACAAACAAGAGAGAGAGAGAGACAGACAGAGAACGAGAAACAGACAGAGATAGAGAGAAACAAACAAGAAAGAGAGAGAGACAGACAGAGAGAAAGAAACAAACAAGAGAAACAGACAGAGATAGAGAGAGAAAGAAACAAACAAGAGAGAGAGACAGGCAAAGAACGAGAAACAGACAGAGAGAGAGAGAGAAAGAAACAAACAGGAGAGAGAGAGAGAGAAACAGACAGAGCGCCGCTCCAGAATCTCACATAACTGTTCAATTGTGTTGAGATCTGGTGCCTGAGATGCACAGACACACACACACACACACACACACACACACACACACACACACACACACACACACACACACACACACACACACACACACACACACACACACACACACACACACACACACACACACACACACACACACACACACACACCCTTTAAACCCCCTATGCTACTTTGAGACCTCTATCAAAGTCACTGAGATCTCTTCTAGTCATTGTAGTCAAAATAATGGGCAATTGGGAATTTTTATGTATGACCATAAGCACGATGGGATGTTAACTGCTTAATTAACCCAGAAACCACACCTGTGTGGAAGCACCTTCTTTCAATATACTTTGCATCCCCCATTTACTCAAGTGTTTCCTTTATTTAGGCAACAGGTACAGCATGAACTGTACTATTGATTATATGTATTCAGCGTGTATTCATAGGTTGCACCATCGTGAATTGGTCGCGTCATGCCATTGTTATGAACGTTCTTCAGCCGTCCTCTGCCGCCCAGTCATTCTGGACAGAGGCTAACTACTATTTCAAAATTACACTATGGTGCCTAAAAATATGCTGACATTGCTAAAGTAATCAAATATTTAGTAGGAAACAACTTTATCAGCATTATCATGCCGTCAAATTTACTTTAGACAGATGGCAATGTTGTCATTAGCTTGCTAAGTTAATCAAAAAATAGATAGCAATGCTAACGTTAGCTAGCTACAATCCGGTGGCTTCTCAGTTAATCTGGCGACATCAAAATGATGACAAAATGTTTTCCTACTAATTATTTTCCTCCTTTTGAATGTCATAGTATTTCCAAGCCACTGGAATGCACTTCTGAGGAAATCTTCGTTAGCGCTCATTGACAATGCATTGAGTAGAATGCTCAGTCCCAAACAAATGTTCAAAACAATATTGTGATGAAACATGCAACTCATGAATACTAACGTGTGTGTGTGTGTGTGTGTGTGTGTGTGTGTGTGTGTGTGTGTGTGTGTGTGTGTGTGTGTGTGTGTGTGTGTGTGTGTGTGTGTGTGTGTGTGTGTGTGTGTGTGTGTGTGTGTGTGTGTGTGTGTGTGTGTGTGTGTGTGTGTGTGTGTGTGTGTGTGTGTGTGTGTAGATCTCCACAGAGGAGACTTCCCTCAGTTCCACCCCTACCCCCTCCACGAAGCCACTGAAGCCGGCCCTGAAGAGACCCTCTGTGGTGGACTGCCCTACTGAGATACCCATGCCCACAAGTAAGAGCAAACACATACAGAGGAACTTGTATTACCAACATCAATGGTCTCTATCTCTCCTTCCATGTCTCTCAAATAATTGTATTTAATTTATTTTTTATCCTGAAAGGGTCCTAAAATTCTAAATCAAATAGCTAATTGATCAATAGTATGACCATCTTAAAACAATTCCATAAGTCAGTTTAGAACCCCCCTCAACTGCTTAGACTTTTGCGAATTATTAAACAACTAAGTACTTTTTGAATTACGTAGAGCTTCTTCAATAGTCTCTCTCTCTCTCTCCCTTTCTCAGGTCCACAGGACCACTCAGGCAGCACCTTAAGGAACCTATTCCGTGTCAGACCTGATATAGAAGGCCTGGAGGTGAGACACCTGTCAGAAAACACACACACTCCTACCTCCTTTACAAACTCTCCCTCTTCTAGAAGTTCACGGTCAATCACTCTCCGATACATAATCACTTCCTGTTCAATCTCTCTGAGTTACGCCTCCAACTCAAGCCTCCACATCTCCACTTAGGTTAGGCATGACTCTATTTTATACAGAGTTGGGGGAGCTTCAGAGTTGGGGGTGCATTTGCCCAGCATGGCAGAGATATTGTATTAATGTTGTTCTTGTCTTTGGCCGCTGGAAGAACAACAATGTCAACATCAACATAAAGGGAACTGCATCGAGCTCTGCGTCTGCTGAGTTAAGGAGGCCACCCAAGCGCATCAGGATATCCGTTGTGGTAAGAACGCTGGGAATGCCCAAGGAAACTGCCCAGCAACTGGTCAGCCATCCAATCAACCATTCGCCATCCGCTGCAGGGCTAATCCATGCCTGTGGACTTTGATCTGTGCCGAGCTGAGCCTTGCGGATCTGTGCCATCGAGACAAATGTGTTGAATGCCCTCCTCCCTGTCTGTGAACTCTTACTGACCTCTGACACATAGTCCTCCTCTTCTGATTGGCTGTTAGGTAGTTTTAACTCTGACCTCATCGTCAGAATGCAAACTGATTGGTCAAGAAGTCAGTAGTGGTCATGGAGAACTCAACCGCCTCTCTAGCAATGACACCCTAAACCCCAAAAGACTACAAACTGTGTCTATGTGGTCCAAACGTGGTCTTTCCATGGTCAGGGTGGTGTGTTTAAGCTGCGGGTAACTTAAGGGACGTCGCAGTTCAACCAAAGCATGCTGCTACGCTGTCTATCATCAGCCATGTCATTAGAGGCGTCGAATCAGTGACCTTGTCCTGGTTTGTGGGTGGGCCCGCCCCGGGGCCCGCCCCTCCACAGAACCAAACTTCTCCCCTTTTCATCTTCTATAGTCATTCATTAACTTGGCATAAAATCATATGTCATACTGAAGATGGAGGGAAGGGTGGGGGGGTTCCATGCATGCCTATCTATGGAGGACAACAGAAATCAGAAGAACATCCTGTTGGTAAGACGGGCAGTTCTTATCCTCCTGTCCAATGGCAAAGCAATTACACTTACAACCACCAAGGAACCCATAATGCATGAGAGGAGGAATTATTTGAAGTATCTGGAAAATGACACCATAAACCATGATACACTGTCTAATTACCAACGCTGCTACGCTCAAGCAGCCATTCATGTCCATCAATGAAACAACTGCCCAATTCTGAATTAAGAATGATGATTACAACATATACAACATAACACTTTGTATGTACCCCCCCGACAAAATATAAAATGGTAATTGTGTTATTCATAAATAGTCAAGAGAACAGCAATCTGGAAATGAAATAGTTCAAGGTTTTATGTCATTAAACATTGATTTTATTTCATATCCATTGACTACATGTATGACACATCCATATCATAAAAGCATCCATTCATCATATAGCTAGATTATAGAAATAAATCCTTGAACCATTTATCGCTTGGTGTGTGTTTGCAGTGTAAGTGTGTTGATCTGTTTCCTGTCCCTCTCCTCTCAGGATGACTTCGATGTGGATGATGACATGACCATCAGAGAGGTGAGACCCTACAACACTTTCTCTCCCTCTTTCTCCCTTTTCTCTCAGGATGTGTCAGTGCTGTCTGTCTACGCTACAGTGTATTTACTGGTTATCAGGGGAATAATTAGTCACTGTGTATGAATAGCCTTATCAAAGCTGGAATCTCTATGGGCATCTATTATCTCTGCACCAGGGACCACAGCCAGACACTGTGTAGCCACATAAAAGAGGAAACCACCTAGGCTTAAAGGAAGTGGTGTTTGGATTGAGGTTAGGGTTGATGATTGGGTAGGAATTTAAATTAGCGATGGGGTTTGCAAAGTGATTTGGTTGGTATTAGGAATGGTACCTCAATTGAAATATTCTGAGATTTTTTCACTGCATTCCATAATCTATAATTTATTTTATCTCACGTTTCCGTTTCAACTGCTACCATGCTTATTATGCACATCACTCTCATATTTGCTCAACTATTAGCGTTTAGATATGCAGAAGCCCATATAGGTAACAATCACTGGAGTTTAATGTCTATTCCAAAAGGAATGATTCTGTCTTCTTAAATATTAATGAATGCCCCACAAAAAAACTTTCAACTGAAATACGATGTTTACCCATGTTGCACAACGATTGAAGTCAATAAATCATAGTTTTAGTCAAAGTATGATATATTTGGGCTTGAAGAGAAAAATCCGGAAAGCCCATTTCGTGCAAATCGTTGTGAATGTAGTATCTTTTCCTATGATATGATGAAGAAATTATTTTCAGCCTACGTTTAATTTGAATGTTGCCACCCACCAGCATGACAAAGTTTATTAATCAGAAACATCTGCAGTTATTCGTCTTTGTGACTGAGATGAGAAACAGCCTTGTGTCCACTTGGCCGCCTGAGCCGTTTTATTAATGGTATGAGATAGCATTTTACAAACCCGCTTCCCCCGTCGCCCTCAGATGAATGGTTTTGACCACTAAAATTTTGCTCCACTAGACGCTCCACTGCTTTGATTGGTGTAAAGTTAGCTAGAAACCACAAGTGTTTATCCAGGTAATGAAAAGGCACCACAAAATAAAATGTATGTCATCTGTCATCTGCGGAGTACATGATCATTTCACTTCCCCTGTGAGCCATGAGCTTGGGTTGATTAGGCTTTGCTGTACCGCAGCCTGCCAGCAGTCTACTTACCAAGGGTTGCATCATGTCCATTACAATGTAGAAAACACATATCAGCTATCTTTCAATGGTTATCCATATTACTGGAGCTTATTCTTTCTAACTATCTTTATGGCGGATTCGCGGCCGCAATTTATGGACGATGCCAAACGTTTGGCGATAACAATAGATGGCGAAGTCAAAGATGACTGTGTTTCCATCTGTGGTGAAGTTTTCCCTAAATCAATGCTTATGACAAATCCAGTTCCAGAACTAGCTATAGAGCCAGCTGGCTAATCTTTTGAATATTGTGTAGTTATAAAAAAAGCAACATATAACATTAATTAGCTAGATAAGGTTAACTAGTATGTTAGCCAGCTACACAGACAGGTGTCAATGCCCTGTTTGTTGACGTTTATCAACTCCATGTGGAAATTCCCACATCCAATTTGTGAATATGTACAAGTAGGCTTGGTCAGTCTTTGGAGGAGGAACCTAAACATGGATTTCCTCTCTGGGACAGGAAATTACGTTTAAATAGTGGTGGCAACTTCCTTGTGAGTCCTTTTAAGGAATTGAAGATAAAAGCCATAGCTGTTCTTTCTCACCATGGATGTAAAGACCATTTAAATATTCTATAAGTCTAGTAGGGCTGTGACGATCATTCGATTTTGGATGACGACAACTGGCCAGCCAAATGACCGCTGTCACAGTAATAACCGTTCGAATAGCATTTTAAAAAATGAATAGAATGAAGAGAACAGGTGTCCCACCCATTCAAGTCAATGACAGCATAATGGGTGGACTGGCAGTCATTGCTAGCGTACCCATCGGAGCTGTTTGGTCCTTATTTTTCAGAGTAAATAACTTACGGACACTAGAGAAGCTTTAACCAAGTGTAATCATTCCCAAAGGTTCTGTACAGCTGGAATCAGACGGCCAAACATTTCAGACAGAGTTTATATACATTCTACTTAAGACACTCCTCTTCCTTACAGTTTATGGCTCCACAGGAAAGAAGGTAACCAGATTGTAACAGCTTTCTTCCGTTGAAGGAGAGTCGGACCAAAATGCAGCGTGGTTAATTCGATACATCTTTAATAAAGAAAAAACCACGAACAATACAAAAACAACAAACGGAATATGAAAACCTATACAGCCTATCTGGTGACAACTAACACAGAGACAGGAACAATCACCCATGACATACTCAAAGAATATGGCTGCCTAAATATGGTTCCCAATCAGAGACAACGATAATCACCTGACTCTGATTGAGAACCGCCTCAGGCAGCCATAGACTATGCTAGACACCCCACAAAAACCCCATGACAAAAACGCACCACAATAACCCATGTCACCCCCTGGCCTGACCAAATAAATGAAGAAAAACATACATACTTCGACCAGGGTGTGACACAGATAGCAACCCTGATTACTCCCTTAAGGGGAACTGACCTCACCCCTCACCTCCTGACACACAGATATCCATCTGTCTTCCCTATATCAACACATCGCTCTCTTCTCCTCCATCAAACACGTTCCAAAGCCTTCTGTCTTTCTTCAGAGAACCATTAACTTCTAACATAGTCTCTTTCATTTCCTATCATTAATTTACTAGCTCAATGATCAATGTTTAGCCGATTCCAACAGAGCAAAGCAGGAAGGAAAATATGTGCTGTGCTTTGTTGATTCAGTATGAAAAAAGTCTGAAAATGTATGCACTCACTATCGTAAGTCGCTAAATGACTCAAATGTAAATGTAATTCAACTCCACTAACATTACAAAAAAAAACTTTCCTGTGCATGAGCCACATCAGTTAACATCATTTGAATTAACATTCTGCATATATTACAAAGCTAATTATTGCATCACAACCAGATAGCCATTGTGAGTGCACCCATGACTACCTGTCAACTTGCCAGGGTTACAGGTTCCAAGCCTGTTCTATTCACCTATTTCTATATGTGCTACCGCTGAATTGTAGTCATTCTGTCAGCTGTTTGTTAGGGGGAAAAAAAATATTTGATCAATTTATTTATTACAGTTATGACATTTACTTTCTGTCCATGACGGTCTTCATCCATAACTGTAGTTTACATGGTTATACGGTAATTGTGTCAGCCCAATGTCTGTGTTTGAGTACTTCCATAATGTTTCTCTCCACTTTCCTCTTTATCCTCCCGGGTTTGCAGATTGCAGAGTGGGAGGAGAACCAGCTTGACGAGCAGGTGAACTTCGACAACTGCATGATCGACCCCGCCCCCATCCAACTGGTGGAGAGCACCTCACTACATAAGGTCTTTATATCTGTCTGTCTGTCTCCGTTATACTGCTCAGTACCCCCTTTTCACTAAATAAATCCAGGATTATTTTGTAAAATGCACTTTGTAGATGGATAGTCCAGTGTTATTGCTATTATAGCCACTGCAGTACAAGCGCACAAACTCACATTTGTGTGTGATTTCTGGAAACTGGTGTTTGTTCTCTTGCGTCTATCCGTCTGGGTAATGTGTATTCCATGCTGTTTTATGTGTTTGTTTCCTAGAACATTGTAATGGTTAACTCCTATTGCATTAAATATTGAAATAACAATAAGGTTATTCTATTTCCTGTGATTTGGGTTTAGGCTCAAGCTGCTGTCTGTGTGGTTCACTTGAGCTTCTAGCAGCTTACAGTATCAGTAGGGATGTTGTACCTTTCACAACAATCTAGCTCAGTGGTGCTCAAACACCCGATTAGGCTAATCAAGGTGATTACTTTTGATGACTTGCTGATTTACTTCATTAGTTGAATGAGGAAGGAGCGTGTACACCATTCAGGTCTCCTGTGACCACTGAGCTGACTGTTCTAATGCACTAACTGCTGTAGTTTAATAGCTGCTTTCAGATGTTTACTGTTTTGTGATTCAGAAGGGCCTCCATATGAATGTCAAAAGGGAATCTATGATTCTAAGTGTTCTAGATGTTGGTTCTAAGTGTTCTAAATGTGGGTTCTAAGTGTATTGTTCTCTTGTCCCCAGACCCACACCATCTTTTCTCTGCTGGGGTTGGACCATGCCTACGTCACCAGCATTGGACGACTCATCGGAGTGGTGTCCCTCAAAGAAGTGAGTGACACAGATCACCTGGGGTTGAGCACATCAACATGGCACTGTCCCATCATCATCATCGATTACAACATCACAACAGCCACCATTGTCATAGACCTCTCCATCATCATCATCTTTCTCACTGTCACAATCATCAGCATAACTGTCACCACCATCACACACATACCATCAGTATCAATGACCTTCGCTCCTTCCGTGCCTTGTTATGTGACAGACAGCGAGACAAATGTCTGGTTAATGTTCCTTGCAGTCTCTCCTCTTTCTGTCTCTTGTTCTTTCTATATTTCTCTCTCTTTCTCTCGCTCTCTTCACAAACAAAGCAGGTGGAGGCACTCTGTCTTTATCAGTTGGCTGTAAAACGGGAGATTGTTGCTAAGCACAGTGTTGTTCCACTGGCTGACATTCAGGCCTTTTGTTTGGTGTTAAACAGCCTCTCCTCTTCTCGCCCTCTAGTCTCCTCTCTTCTTTGCTTCTACTTGCCTCACCTCTCCTCTATTCTCTGCTTCTACTCGCCTCACCTCTCCTCTGTTCTCTGCTTCTACTCGCCTCACCTATCCTCGTCTCTGTCACACAGCACTGCTGCATTCAGCTCTCCTTATGCTTTCTGTGTATGTGTGTGTGTAAGTGAGAAACATGTCTGCCTAGAAACCGTTGTTTCCCAGACGTCTGTCATTGTTGGGGAAGGAGAGGGGTGGAGTACAGTATATGACGACAACTTATTAGGGCTATTGTTGGGGCCAATATATGTTGAGTTAAAAAAAAACATTGTTCATCATCTTGAATTTATTACCATGGTAGCATAGCCAAACTCACCTATATTATCACCTAGAAACACCATAGCAACCGCCCTGTAATATTGCCATGGTTAAACATCACCATTCCACTTTGGTCTACACTTGCCTAAGACTGTCAATGGTTTATATATGCACTAGATGACTGACAAGGGGCTCTGTTTTGAAGCCACCGCGCCTCCATATTGGCACTCCCCCACGGTTGTAAAAAATATATTTTGGAAGCTATAGAAATGCCTTTATTAATAAATAAAAAATGTCTTGCCATGTTCATTCTATTACAGACACCTTAATGAATACTTTTAAATTATATTATGTAAGCTAAACATACAAATTTGAAAAAATATATAAAAACATTTATTTTTTGAAGTACTGTTCCCACTAGGGTTGCAAAGGGAGGGTATATTACTGGAAACTACCAGTAAACTACCAGAACTCAGCATATGTGGTAACTCCTTCAAGACTGTTGGAAAAGCATTCAAGGTTAAGCAGGTTGAGAGAATGCCAAGAGTGCGCAAAGCTGTCATCAAGGCAAAGGGTGGATATTTGAAGAATTTCAAATATAAAATATTATTTGATTTGTTTAAAACTTTTGGGGGTTACTAGATGATTCCATATGTGTTATTTCCTAGTTTTGTTGTCTTCACTATTATTCTACAATGTAGAAAATAGTAAAAATAAAGAAAAACCCTTGAATGAGTAGGTGTTCTAAAACTTTTGACTGGTAGTGTACATCATGGATGGACGCTTCTCCCTGTCATGGATGCCATGGTTGCCCTCAGTTTGAAGATGTAATCCGGAGACAGATGTTTTCTCCATCTCCTTAGCTATCATACACTAATTCCACTGATTTCAAAACTCGGTCCTCCAGAAAGTGGATAGCAACACTTATGCAGCTCTACTAAGCAATACGTATATATTTTTAAACAGCGTTAGACAGGATTACCTTCAGATACTGACCAGCTCAAATAGGTAGACCAATCCTAATGCATCTCTCGGCATGTCCAGCCAACTCATTATCTCAGCCAATCATGGCTAGTGGGAAGGTTGCTTGCTTCTGTGGCTATCTGTGGCTAAACCAACTAGGCTCGTAATTTAATTGAATACTTTTCAAGTATAAATGACCAAAGTTACAATGGATTCCCATAGATTTTCTGTTAATTACCAGATTCCAGTAACTTTGGTAAATGACCGGTAGTTTTGCAACCCTAGTCCCCACTACAACAAAGAATACTTAAATAGATGTAATTTTGTCCTTGAATCATTTAATTGAAATACTGTAAAATGAATTCTAATGGAGGATTGCTCCTTCTGGGGAGTGCCAATCTGGCTGGCCGGTGGTGTCAGTCTTTCATTGGCCAATACATAGCATCAGCAATCCAGGGTTTACATACATTATTGGTCACTGTACAGATTTAGCTATCCTCTCTGATACCGAGCCTAATTTATACTCAATCCCAAATTGACTGGTACTCAATAACTGTGACCCGTAGTCCCTACGTGTCAAAGTGTACAGGCTAGGGGTTGGGTTTGTATTGGGCAAGTCTCTTCACCTTTTGTTGACCCACTATTTCTTTGTCATTATCTCTGTAGCTGCAGAAGGCCATCGAGGGCTCTGTGGCAGTGAAGGGGGTGAATGTGCGCCCCCCTCTGGCCAGTTTCCGGGACAGCGGCACCAGTGGCACCATTATGAACAACGAGAACAAGGCCAGAGATCTCCACAAGCTGTGGAACCGACGAAAGTTGATGTCCCTCCCCCAGGAGCACCGAGCCTCCGACGCTGACGAGAAGTCCAAGTGAGGTGGACTGGGATAGGTTGACGGGGATGGGGACGATGATGCGGACAGGTGGACGGGGATGGGGACAGGTGACACAGGGATGGGGACAGATATGTTGGCGAGGAGTAGGAGGAGCATTGACCCCCCCAACTCAAAACCACAACCGATGCTGCAAACTCATGGCTTGGATCAATATTTAATTCTGGACTATAGAGTTCTCTCCTCTTACTCCTCTCCTAACCTTCATCTCCATCCCTCTCTCCTTTACCCCTCCTCCTGGTTGCCCTTTGGGCCCTACACTTACTCAGCTCTTATGGAGGAGGGATGGACTCACCCTGCGCTTGGCCCAACCAGAACAGAAGAGATCTGGGTGTTAGGGAGGGGAGAGGAGAGGAGGGATGGGTTAAAGTGTCACTGCTTAACAAAGGTGATCAGAGCAAAATGTATAGAATATGCGTGTTTTGACTATAAAAGGAATTGCATTTTTATACAAATTTTGCAGACTTGGCTATTGGTCTGACTTTGAGAGGAAATTTAAAAAAGAAAATCCTATGTGTAGCACCTTCTCAGAAAATACAGTCTCAAACACACACGCACAAGTTTTAATAAGAGCCAGTCTGCACACTCCAAGACAATGGAGTTCTCCCCAAAAATAGCTCTTTATAATCTTGAAGAGAGGAAGAAGGAGAGGGGGAAGAGGGAGAATGTGAAAAAGGCTCAAATATGACAATATGAAAGCGTTCTGTTATCTAATCTGCTGCTGCTTTAGGGCGTCGTCCCCCCCCTCCCCAATAGAACCCAGGGTAGCTTTCTGGTTGGCCAACTTCACATCCCCACTGTATATGTCCACTGTCCAGTAACACTACACTACGTTGATCAAAGTAAGGTCAGACCCAGACCACATAGAACCAGTTTGATTCAGTCCCATTCTAAATCCTATTTTCCCTAACCTTAACCCTAGCTCCAAACCCTAACCTTAACCTTAAAGCTAACTCTAGCTCCTAACCCTAACCCAAATTCTAACCCTAACACTAATTCTGACCTTAACCCTAAACCCCCTAGAAATGGCATTTGACCTTGTGGGAACCAACAAAATGTCCCCAGTTGGTCCCCCCAAAATTTGGATAATTCTTGTGAGGACTTCTTGTCCCCACAAGTATAGTTAAACACGTCCACACACACACAAACACCAACTGATATTTCTGCAACCTGGATGTGTTATTGCATAAATATGTTTTCATTTCATTGGTGAGTTCTTGCCTTGTTCACCGCCACTGAAAAGAAAATACACACACACATTAACATCTTCACAGACTGACATGCAGAGAGATGCACACATGTGAGGAGAAGTATGCTGTTGTGTATATCATTTTAATGGACAATATCATTATGATGGCTATTTTTTTTAAATGTTTTTATTCCTGTTTATTTTGTATCTTTTCTCATTGAATTCATTTTGATCTAGGTTTGATTGGCATCATTCAATCATCCAATGAGCTTTAATCATGGCTTATTTTGGGAAAGGGGCAGTGGTGTGAAGTACTTAAGTAGTACTTTGAAGTATTTTTACTTAAGTAGTTGTTTTGGGTATCTGTACTTTACTATTTATATTTTACTTTTACTTCACTACATTCCTAAAGAAAATTATATACTTTTTACTCTATACATTTTCCCTGACACCCAAAAGTGCTCATTACATTTTGAATGCTTAGCAGGACAGGACAATTGTCTAATTCACACACTTATCTCTGATCTGGACTCACTAAACACACATGCTTCGTTTGTAAATTATTTCTGAGTGTTGGACTCCTTAAATAAATACAAAAAACAAGAAAATGGTGCCATCTGGTTTGGTTAATATAAGGAATTTTAAATGATTTATACTTTTGATACTTAAGTATATTTAAAACCAAATACTTTTAGACTTTTACTCTAGTAGTATTTTACTGGATGACTTTCACTTTTACTTGAATCATTTTCTATTAAGCTATCTTTACTTTTACTCAAGTATGACAACTGGGTACTTTTTCTACCACTGGAAAGGGGATGGGGCTTTTGGGGGAATGTGTGGATTTAAGACTTTGCTATATGTTTACAGATTTAACATCATTGCTGTAATACATGATTGTTAATTTAAAATCTAACTGTTCTACATTGCTATCCTGCAACTCCTTTTTTAGTTTTTTTTGTATGTATTGCTCTTCCCTGTGGAAAAACCAGTCATATGGCAGTCCAGTCATATGGCAGTCCAGTCATATGGCAGTCCAGTCATATGCCAGTCCAGTCATATGGCAGTCCAGTCATATGGCAGTCCAGTCATATGGCAGTCCAGTCATATGGCAGTCCAGTCATATGGCAGTCCAGTCATATGCCAGTCCAGTCATATGCCAGTCCAGTCACAGTCATATGGCAGTCCAGTCACAGTCATATGGCAGTCCAGTCACAGTCATATGGCAGTCCAGTCACAGTCATATGGCAGTCCAGTCACAGTCATATGACAGTCCAGTCATATGGCAGTCCAGTCACAGTCATATGGCAGTCCAGTCACAGTCATATGGCAGTCACAGTCATATGGCAGTCACAGTCATATGGCAGTCCAGTCATATGGCAGTCCAGTCATATGGCAGTCCAGTCATATGGCAGTCCAGTCATATGGCAGTCCAGTCATATGGCAGTCCAATCATATGGCAGTCCAATCATATGGCAGTCCAGTCATATGGCAGTCCAGTCATATGGCAGTCCAGTCATATGGCAGTCCAGTCATATGGCAGTCCAGTCATATGGCAGTCCAATCTCAATATTCCAAAGCTTTATTTGAACATGCATGGGAAAACCAATTCAACTCGCTCATTGTTCTCACAGACCGAGGATGGGTGGGGTGTTACACATGCCCTTCGAATGAGTCCAGTCCTTCTGCTCATCACCTCAGATAGTAAAGGAAAAATAACGACTAATCATACCAAGGACATGACCACTCCCCCACACATCCTGGGATAGCAGGACCTATGAAAGGTTTTCTAACTCTGTGAAACACGGTTCTAAAACAGACTACAAAAAGGTAAAGGGACAACTTTCTTTAGGATTTAGCAATCTAAGAGAAACAGGATGACCTGTCCCTTCTTCAGGCCAAATAAGATAACAAATTACATTTCTCTTCCACACTATGAATTGTCTACTAATTGGTTGATGATGTCATTGGAAACACTCACCTTCCTCTCCTCTGGAGATGATGAGTATGAAGTTGAAATGTCCCTTTAATACACAATTGGAACAATGAATGTGTAATTACACATCCTCTTGCTGAAAGTTATTCCACATGGTGTAACTACTGATGTTATTACACATTTTCTTGTTTAACTATGTAAGTAATGTTTTGTAGTTACACATTTGAAAGTCACCTGTGAATTCCCATGTTAATAACTCTAACCAACATCTGACCTTGATACATGTAACTACAAGGTGCCACTACCATCGAATCCACATGTAATACCAGGGTTGATAAATAGGCTAGGACCTGGTAACAACAATTGTAACAAGGCACACCCTGTCACACCCTGTCAAGGCACACCCGGTCATTTTCAATTAGTTTATTTCTATGTTATGACCTGGCTCAAATGCTATACCAAATCAAGTTTAATGTAAGAACAATGTAGTTACATAGGTTAGCAGGATATTGCTGGCTCTATCACTCTGGACAAGTATTTGTTGTTCATGAAAATAACCATTTGTCTCTCTCTCAGGTCTACCCAGTGTGTTCAGGGGGGGGGGTCTATCTGCAACCTGGTCTGAACTTTTCTTTGACCAGGATGCACTGTGTGTGTATGTAATAAACCAAACCCCATGTTACTTTAATATGGTGCAATGTTAAAGATGCATAAAAAAAAGAATGTATTTTCTTTATAAAGGTCATCCATTTATATATTATTAGGCGGCAGGTAGCCTTGCGGTTAAGAGTAGCCCACAGTAGCCAAAGGTCGCTGACATCTATAAATGTGCCCTTGACCAAGGCACTTATCCATAGTTGCTCTGGATAAGAGCGTCTGCTAAAGGACTGAAAATGTATGTAACAAAATGTATTAATTCATCAACACCTAAAACCACCAATAAAAAATCTACTGAAATCGAATCATAAATGTTTTATCTATCGCATTTCAGGACATCACATCTCTTCTACAGTATGTGTAAAAACAGGTCAGAGGCCTGCCTTGGAGCAGTATGTGTGAAACAGGTCAGAGGCCTGCCTCAGAGCAGTATGTGTAAAAACAGGTCAGAGGCCTGCCTCAGAGCAGTATGTGTAAAAACAGGTCAGAGGCCTGCCTTGGAGCAGTATGTGTAAAAACAGGTCAGAGGCCTGCCTTGAGCAGTATGTGTAAAAACAGGTCAGAGGCCTGCCTTGGAGCAGAGTGTAAAAACAGGTATGTGTATGTGTAAAAACAGGTCAGAGGCCTGCCTTGGAGCAGTATGTGTAAAAACAGGTCAGAGGCCTGCCTTGGAGCAGTATGTGTAAAAACAGGTCAGAGGCCTGCCTTGGAGCAGTATGTGTAAAAACAGGTCAGAGGCCTGCCTTGGAGCAGTATGTGTAAAAACAGGTCAGAGGCCTGCCTTGGAGCAGTATGTGTAAAAACAGGTCAGAGGCCTGCCTTGGAGCAGTATGTGTAAAAACAGGTCAGAGGCCTGCCTTGGAGCAGTATGTGTAAAAACAGGTCAGAGGCCTGCCTTGGAGCAGTATGTGTAAAAACAGGTCAGAGGCCTGCCTTGGAGCAGTATGTGTAAAAACAGGTCAGAGGCCTGCCTTGGAGCCTCAGAGCAGTATGTGTAAAAAAAAACAGGTCAGAGGCCTGCCTTGGAGCAGTATGTGTAAAAACAGGTCAGAGGCCTGCCTTGGAGCAGTATGTGTAAAAACAGGTCAGAGGCCTGCCTTGGAAAAACAGTATGTGTAAAAAAAACAGGTCAGAGGCCTGCCTTGGAGCAGTATGTGTAAAAACAGGTCAGAGGCCTGCCTGCCTTGGAGCAGTATGTGTAAAAACAGGTCAGAGGCCTGCCTTGGAGCAGTATGTGTAAAAACAGGTCAGAGGCCTGCCTGCAGTATGTGTAAAAACTCAGAGGCCTGCCTTGGAGCAGTATGTGTAAAACAGGTCAGAGGCCTGCCTTGGAGCAGTATGTGTAAAAACAGGTCAGAGGCCTGCCTTGGAGCAGTATGTGTAAAAACAGGTCAGAGGCCTGCCTTGGAGCAGTATGTGTAAAACAGGTCAGAGGCCTGCCTTGGAGCAGTATGTGTAAAAACAGGTCAGAGGCCTGCCTTGGAGCAGTATGTGTAAAAACAGGTCAGAGGCCTGCCTTGGAGCACTATGTGTAAAAACAGGTCAGAGGCCTGCCTTGGAGCAGTATGTGTAAAAACAGGTCAGAGGCCTGCCTTGGAGCAGTATGTGTAAAAACAGGTCAGAGGCCTGCCTTGGAGCAATATGTGTAAAACAGGTCAGAGGCCTGCCTTGGAGCAGTATGTGTAAAACAGGTCAGAGGCCTGCCTCGGAGCAGTATGTGTGAAACAGGTCAGAGGCCTGCCTCGGAGCAGTATGTGTAAAACAGGTCAGAGAACTGCCTTGGAGCAGTATGTGTAAAACAGGTCAGAGGCCTGCCTTGGAGCAGTATGTGGGGGGTGAGGGGGGCTCTACAGATGTTGGGTCTTAATTTGAACCATTTTGTCGCAGGAAGAAAATAATTCTGCAGCAGGAGGATTTGAATGAATATTTAGTATTTCCCGCCAGGGGGCAGCTGGAAGCGGTGTTTGTAGGCTATACAATTCCGTACCTATATTGTACCTTAGACTGAAAGTCCACTGGGCGTCAGTTCAAGTAGCCTATGTAGGCTACAGCCCGTCTTATTTGGATTATAATGAGATTTTATGAGATCTTATGTGGATTATAATACATTGACATTCGTAGTGGGGTAAATGTGTTTTTAAATGTAAATGTAAATGTTTAATTTGGGGAAATATGTATATTTTTTATATATCAATTGTTTTATTATACACTGAGTATACCAAACATTAGGAGTACCTTCCTCAGGGCATAAACTCTCCAAGGTGTCGAAAGCGTTCCACATGCTGGCCCATGTTGAATTTAATGCTTCCGATAGTTGTCAAGTTGGCTGGTTGTCCTTTGGGTGGTGGACCATTCTTGATCAACATGGGAAACTGTTGAGCATGAAAACCCCAGTATTTTTTGTCTTGTCCATTCACTCTCTGAATGGCACACATACATAATCCATGTCTCAACAACACAAAAGTCCTTCTTTATCCGGTCTCCTCCTCATCACCTACATTGATTGAAGTGGATTTCACAAGTTACATCAATAAGGGATCATAGGTTTCACTTGGTCAGTTTGTCATGGAGGGAACAGGTGTTCCTAATGTTTATTATACTCAGTGTATTTCAAGGCAAGCAATAGGCCCACTGCCCATTGACCCCTATCTTCCCAACAATGTTCTTCAATTGAAGCTAAAAAATTCTGAAAGGAATGGGACTTCCCCACTCCTTAATAAAATATCTTTAATAAAGATCAAATCATTGGACAAATATCAATAGATATTCATCCATTATGCAACAATGGATAGGGTAAACAGGTAGCTTACAGAATGAATTGGAATATAATCAAATAACCAGGGGCACAACTTTGGTTTTATAAGTGAGTGGGACATAATTATAAAACAACATGTACTGGATAAACACTCCAAACAGCCTACCCGACCGCTCAGAGGAGTCTGCATGGTCCTAAAGCACACCTGGCCTAATTTTGTAATTATAAAATTGGGGGGGGGGGGCAAAAATGCAATTTTCAGATGTCCCCGTGAAAGTTTCACCCCTGCAAATAACTATTGCTAGCACTAGATTGTCAGCTGATGTCTCCTTAAACCATCAATACATTCTAAATTCACCCGAACTAGGCTGATCTCATTTGCAACAATTTGTAGCCACCTCATTACCGCTCCCTAATAGATGATGCCAGTGTTACATAGAGAAAGCATTCGACAAAACGTGGCATAAAGGACTACGTTACAGACAATATCCTCCAACTTCCACATCCAATCAGAAACATAATCTCAAGCTTCCTCCATAACCGACAGCCATCTCTCCACATTTACCCCAGAAGCTGGAGCCCCCAAAGGTACAGTCCTCAGCCCACTCCTGTTCATCATCTACATCTCAGACATTTACTATCCCCCACCTTCCATTGGACAGGTAGCACAATTTGTTGATGACCTATGCCATTGGACCAGCTCCAAGTGGCCACAGCTAGCCTCAAAGATACTCACAAAGTGCATATAAAAAAATAAAACAGTGGTCAAACAACTGTCAAGTTAAAATAAACCCCAAGGCAGAGTGCATCCTATTTACCAAAAACACAAACCTATAACTAAAGAAACTCGTAACCCTATTACATGCTGACCACACCACTTGCGTCGCTTGCGCGAGCTTGACAAAATAAATGTACACATACATGTTATTCAATCATTGCATCCACAGTGCTAGCGAGCGTCTGCGTGGCCAGGCGCTAAAATAGAAATTGTTTCTATTTGTGATGTTCAACGCACTGCAAGTCCGGCCTCTCCCATCTCATTGGTTTTAGGAGCATATACCCACATGCCTTCTACTCATTGGTTGTGAGTGATTGAAAGAGTAACTTAGGTCCACACTCTGGTCAGTTGTAGTAATTTTGTAAAGTTGGTTGCCAACCGCCAAATAAAGTCCAAAGAAGAAAAAGAAGCCTGAAGGAAGGAGGAGGGACGAGGAAAAACACATTCGGTTTCATCTGTGGATTAATTGTCAGAGTAGAGGACCTTATGCATTTCAGGTAAAATAACAACCCAATGTTTATATACCAGGACAAATTAGATAGCAACAGCAAGCTAGCTAGCTAAATTGCCATAAATGTTTAATGCTTTTTGACTGGTCCCCAAATGAATATAATTGTTTCAGAGTTTGTTTTTATATTTCAACCTGCATGTCCTGATTGCTTCTGGTGTGGGTAAACAAAATCAACTTACGCGTACGCTGTCACGCCCTTGGCTTAGTATTTTCTTTATTATTTTGGTCAGGCCAGGGTGTGACATGGGTTTATTTATGTGGTGTGTTTTGTCTTGGGTTTTTTGTAGGTATTGGGATTGTGAATTAGTAGGGTTATCTAGAAAAGTCTATGGTTGCCTTAAGTGGTTCTCAGTCAGGCAGGTGTTTATCGTTGTCTCTGATTGGGAACCATATTTAGGCAGCCATATTCTTTGAGTGTTTCGTGGGTGATTGTTCCTGTCTCTGTGTTAGTTTGCACCAGTGTAGGCTGTTTCGGTTTTTGTGTTACGTTTGTTTTTGTATTGTTCGTGTTTATTCGTTATTAAACATGTATGAAAATTACCACGCTGCATTTGTCCGATCCTTGCTACACCTCTTCGTCAGAGGAGGAGATAGAAATAAAACGTGACACACGCCTGCGCTGTAATGCTGCGGGTGTCGTGGGTGTGGAGTCAAACGCAGGAGACAGAGTGCAATGCTGTGCGTCTTTAATAGCACCAACGCACCACAGGGTGCTCACAATAGTAACGGCCCCAAACACAGGGAATGAAAATGTACAACGGAAAAGTCACGACCAGGCACTAACACGTACCTCTACAACAGAGCCGAAGGTTACACTGAAATAATCACGCACAACAACCAGGCGGGCCGGCTGTCTAATAAAGACAAAACTAATCATATATAAACAGGTGCTACCAATCAACATACAAGGAGGGGGAGGAAAGACAATCAGTGGCAGCTAATAGGCCGGTGACGACGACCGCCGAGCACCACTCGTGACAGCGCTTTAGTCAGCATGTAAAAATGTACAACAAAACAATAAAAATGGAAAAATATGTTCATATAACATTTCAAAGAAACATGCTGTGGACCACCCATATTGGAAACATTGAGAGAGAAGGACAGAAGAATCATTTGAAAGCACTTTGTGGAAATAAACATGGAGCAGCACCCAAAACTATTTTATAATCAGATCAATTCTTGAATATGCACTGGCTTACAACCTCCTCACATCAAATGAACAGACTACTAAAAATACAGAACAAATCAATACAACTGGCATACAGATTACCCGGCTTCATCAACACAATCACCACATACTGTATCTGGAGTCAAGACCATCACAGAAAGACAGACAATAATAGAAATACCCGAACAGCGCAATCCACAACACATCACAAGAAGACCGTAGAAGAAGCATAATGGGCCACAGAAACACCTGTCAGTCATGCTCCAGATGTCAAAGCCAGACTGATACAAACTTAACCTCACATCCCACACCATAGCAACACACCTCACTTATAAACACAACATAACCACAATTAACATGTAACCTACCCCCCTCGAAACTCCTTTCCTATTTGAACTACTTTCCCACTAACTACCTTTAACTACTTTCATTAACACTCGTTTCCTTTATTAACATTAACTAACGTGCTATTACTGTCAACATTCTTTTTAATCCTTATTTTTCCTTCTGTTTTCTTTAAGTTTACTATACTGTAGGCACAACACAAAAAGGCAGTCTAGCGATTTCATGTTCTTTTTAGTTCCTGAGCTACATGCAGCTATTTACTCTCGCCACAATATCAGCATATATGGCATAACTATGGCACCGGCGATGCAAAACGAATCTGCACATACTCAGACTGAGCCCTGACAGACTCTTTTCACTAGTCTTGATACACACTTGGCTGTGTAGAACATTCGTCATGTGGAAAGCAGCAAGACGGTAGCAGGTTTCCAACCAATTGGCGACATGAATTCATATGAATATTCTAAAATCTGCATAAAAACAATACCACCAGAGATGTTTCCATAAAATGGACTTGTTGCAGAGAGAAGAAGGTGCGTGATAACGTAGTGCACCTAAAATACATTTTGAGTTAAATTCAGGATAAATTTGGTTCCGTCACATGTGCTCAATCCAACAGCGCGTGCTATCTGTGCACTGTTGGCTAAAGCCCACAAGTAGTGTACATGCTCAGATTGTTATTATGGACAAAGAGCGAGATTATTTTCATCTGTCAAAGGTCAACCAAGCATCGATTATCATGTCACCAGAATAAAACTCAATATTTATTGGAAAGGAGTTTCAAGCTCATCATCTTGCACTTTCACCACCCTGTGAATATCATCATAATTGATTTAATCTGTAACCTAATATCAATCAATAAATCAAATGTATTTATAAAGCCCTTCTTACATCAGCTGATGTCACTAAGTGTTGTACAGAAACCCCAAACAACAAGCAATGCATATGTAGAAGCATGGTGGCTAGGAAAAACTCCCTAGAAAGGCCAGAACCTATGAAGAAAGCCTGGTTCCTCTCTAGGTATGAGGGGTGGCCAGTCCTCTTCTGGCTGTACCGGGTAGAGATTATAACAGAACATGGCCAAGATGTTCAAATGTTCATAGATGACCAGCAGGCTCAAATAATAATCACAGTGGTTGTAGAGGGTGCAACAGGTCAGCACCTCAGGAGTAAATGTCAGTTGGCTTATCATAGCCTATAGCCTACATCCTATGTCGTTCCACATTAGCGTCGAACAGCCCCGTGATATGCAACTTTTCAGGGAAGTTAGAAACCAAAATACACAGGCAGATAGAAAAGTCAAGGCTAGCTTTTTCAAGCAGAAATTTGCTTCCTGCAACACAAACTCAAAAAAGTTCTGGGACACTGTAAAGTCCATGGAGAATAAGAACACCTCTTCCCAGCTGCCCACTGCACTGAAGATAGGAAACACTGTCACCACTGATAGATCAACTATTATTGAGAATTTCAATAAGCATTTTTCTACAGCTGGCCATGCTTTCCACCTGGCTACCACTACCCTGATCAACTGCACTGTACCCCCCACAGCAACTCGCCCAAGCCTTCCCCATTTCCCCTTCTCCCAAATCCAGTTAGCTGATGTCCTGAAAGAGCTGCAAAATATGGACCCATACAAATCTGCCCGGGCTAGTCAATCTGGACCCTTTCTTTCTAAAATGATCTGCCGAAATTGTTGCAACTCCTATTACTAGCCTGTTCAACCTCTCTTTCTTGTTATCTGAGATTCCCAAAGATTGGAAAGCAGCTGCGGTCATCCCCCTCTTCAAAGGGGGGGGCACTCTTGACCCAAACTGCTACAGACCTATATCTATCCTACCCTGCCTTTCCAAGGTCTTCGAAAGCCAAGTCAACAAACAGATTACCGATAATTTATAATCCCACCGTACCTTCATCACTATGCAATCTGGTTTCAGAGCTGGTCATGGGTGCACCTCAGCCACGCTCAAGGTCCTAAACGATATCTTGACCGCCATTGATAAGAAACAATACTGTGCAGCCGTATTCATTGACCTGGCCAAGGCTTTCGACTCTGTCAATCACCACATTCTATTTGGCAGACTCGATAGCCTTGGTTTCTCAAATGATTGCCTCGCCTGGTTCACCAACTACTTCTCTGATAGAGTTCAGTGTGTCAAATCGGAGGGCCTGTTGTCCGGGCCTCTGGCCGTCTCTATGGGGGTGCCACAGGGTTCAATTCTTGGACCGACTCTCTTCTCTGTATACATCAATGATGTCGCTCTTGCTGCTGGTGAGTCTCTGATCCACCTCTACACAGACGACACCATTCTGTATACTTCTGGCCCTTCTTTGGACACAGTGTTAACAACCCTCCATACAAGCCATACAACTCTCCTTCCGTGGCCTCCAACTGCTCTTAAATACAAGTAAAACTAAATGCATGCTCTTCAACTGATCGCTGCCTGCACCTGTCCGCCCATCCAGCATGACTACTCTGGACGGTTCTGACTTAGAATATGTGGACAACTACAAATATCTAGGTGTCTGGTTAGACTGTAAATTCTCCTTCCAGACTCACATCAAACATCTCCAATCCAAAGAAGTTAAATCTAGAATTGGCTTCCTATTTTGCAACAAAGCATCCTTCACTCATGCTGCCAAACATACCCTCGTAAAACTGACCATCCTACCGTTCCTCGACGATGTCATTTACAAAATAGCCTCCAATACCCTACTCAATAAATTGGATGCAGTCTATCACAGTGCCATCCGTTTTGTCACCAAAGCCCCATATACTACCCACCACTGCGACCTGTACACTCGTTGGCTGGCCCTCGCTTCATACTCGTTGCCAAACCCACTGGCTCCAGGTCATCTACAAGACCCTGCTAGGTAAAGTCCCCCCTTACCTCAGCTCGCTGGTCACCATAGCAGCACCCACCTGTAGCACCCACTCTCTGAAACTGGAAACACTTATCTCCCTCACTAGCTTTAAGCACCAGCTGTCAGAGCAGCTCACAGATTACTGCACCTGTACATAGCCCATCTATAATTTAGCCCAAACAACTACCTCTTCCCCTACTGTATTTATTTATTTAGCTCCTTTGCACCCCATTATTTTTATTTCTACTTTTCACATTCTTCCACTGCAAATCTACCATTCCAGTGTTTTACTTGCTATATTGTATTTACTTCGCCACCATGGCCTTTTTTTGCCTTTACCTCCCTTATATCACCTAATTTGCTCACATCGTATATAGACTTATTTTTCTACTGTATTATTGACTGTATGTTTGTTTTACTCCATGTGTAACTCTGTTGTTGTATGTTGTTCTCACCTTGCCTACCTAGTTAAGTAAAGGTGAAATAAAAATAAAATAAATAAATAGCCGATCATTCAGAGTATCTCTACCACTCCTGCCGTCTCTAGAGATTTGAAAACAGCAGGTCTGGGACAGGTAGCACGTCCGGTGAACAGGTCAGGGTTCCATATCCGCAGGGAGAACAGTTGAAACTGGAGCGGCAGAACAAACAGGTGGACTGGGGACAGCAAGGAGTCATCAGGCCAGGTAGTCCTGAGGCATGGTGTTAGAAAGAAAGAAAGAAAGAAAGAAAGAAAGAAAGAAAGAAAGAAAGAAAGAAAGAAAGAAAAAGAAAAAAAAAGAAAGAAAAAAAAAAAAAAGGGATTTTTTTAAAGAAAGAAAATAAATACAAGTTCAAATTAAAAATTGAAATAAAAAAATAAAAATGGAAGGAAAAACGGGAAAAAAGAAATAAAAATAATGAAAGTACAAAAAAATATCTTTTTTAAAAAGGAGATAAAAAAATAAACTTATTTTTTAAAGAATAGAAAGAAAGACCATACTTAAATTCACACAGGACACCAGATAAGACAGGAGAAATACTCCAGATTTAGACTGACCCTAGCCACCAACAACAACTATTGCAGCATAAATACTGGAGGCTGAGACAGGAGGGGTCGGGACTGCATGCTTTCCTGATGAGTTGTAGTGGGAGGACCACACTGTGGTGTTATTTGTAGATTGTAACCTGATTGGCCATATGCTAGTGCTGACCTGTGAGAATGCTGGGTTTATGAGGAAAGCAGCTCTCTCTCTCATGTGGTTTGTAATGTGAATCAACGTCAAAATTAGCAATAAATGTGCCTACATAAAGATATACCGTTAGTAGTAGAAGTCGACCGATTAAATTGGAATGGCCGATTTCAAGTTTTCATAACAATCGATAATCAGCATTTTTGGACGCCGATTGTTGCAGATTACATTACACTCCACGAGTACACTGCGTGGCTGTAACGGTTTTCTAGGTGTGGTGAAGGAGAGTCGGACCAAAATGCAGCGTGTAGATTGCGATCCATGTTTAATGGAAAAAACACACGTAAAAACGAATCAATACAAAACACTACAAAAACAATAAACGTAACGAAAACCGAAAACAGCCTATACTTGTGTCAACTAACACAGAACAAGGACATCAGGACACTAAGGACAATCACCCACAACACAACCAAAGAATATGGCTGCCTAAATATGGTTCCCAATCAGAGACAACGATAAACACCTGACTCTGATTGAGAACCACTCCAGACAGCCATAGACTCTGCTAGATCACCCCACTAGCTACAATCCCACTATATACCAAAACCCCAAGACAAAACACACCACAATACAAAAAACCCATGCCACACCCTGGCCTGGCCTGACCCAATACATAAAGATAAACACAAAATACTTCGACCAGGGCGTGACAGAACCCCCCCATAAGGTGCGGACTCCCGAACGCACCTCAAAACAACAGGGAGGGTCCGGGTGGGCGTCTGTCCATGGTGGCGGCTCCGGCGCGGGACGCGGACCCCACTCAGTCAATGTCCCAGTCCCCTCTCCTCGCGTCCCTGAATAGTCCACCCTCGCCGCCGACCATGGCCTAGTAGTCCTCACCCAGAACCCCACTGGACTGAGGAGCAGATCGGGACTGAGGGGAAGCTCGGGAGTGAGAGAAAGCTCGGGAGAGAGAGAAAGCTCGGGAGAGAGAGAAAGCTCGGAGAGAGAGAAAGCTCGGGAGAGAGAGAAAGCTCGGGAGAGAGAGAAAGCTCGGGAGAGCTCGGGAGAGAGAGAGTGAAGAGCGAGAAAGCTCGGGAGAGAAAGCTCGGGAGAGAGAAAAGCTCGGGAGAGAGAAGCTCGGGAAGAGGAAGCTCGGGAGCTCGGGAGTGAGAGGAAGCTCAGGCAGGTAAATAGATCTACCAGATCCTGGCTGGCTGGTGGTCTCAGCAGATCCTGGCTGACTGGCGGATCTGGCGGATTCTGGCTGACTTGCGGATCCTGGCTGACTGGCGGGTCCTGGCTGACTGGCAGTTCTGGCGGATCCTGGCCGACTGGCAGTTCTGGCAGATCTGGAAGAGTCTGGTTGACTGGCAGATCTGGTAGATTCTGGTTGACTGGCAGATCTGTAAGATTCTGGCTGACTGGCGGATCCTGGCTGACTGGCGGATCCTGGCTGACTGGCGGATCCTGGCTGACTGGCAGTTCTGGCGGATCCTGGCCGACGGGCGGATCCTGGCCGACCCTGGCCGACTGGCGGATCCTGGCCGACTGGCGGATCCTGGCGGATCCTGGCTGACTGGCAGATCCTGGCCGACTGGCAGATCCTGGCAGATCTGGAAGAGTCTGGTTGACTGGCAGATCTGGAAGATTCTGGTTGACTGGCAGATCTGGAAGATTCTGGCTGACTGGCGGATCCTGGCTGACTGGTAGATCCTGGCAGACTGGCGGATCCTGGCTGACTGGCGGATCCTGGCCGACTGGCAATTCTGGCGGCGCTGGGCAGACTGGCAGCACTGGCGGCGCTGGGCAGACTGGGGGCACTGGCGGCGCTGGGCAGACTGGCGGCGCTGGGCAGACTGGGGGCACTGGCGGCGCTGGGCAGCCGGGGGGCACTGGCGGCGCTGGGCAGACTGGCGGCGCTGGGCATACTGGCGGCGCTGGGCAGACTGGCGGCGCTGGGCAGACTGGCGGCACTGGCTGCTCCATGCTGACTGTCGGCTCTGGCTGCTCCACGCTGACTGGCGGCTCTGGCTGCTCCACGCTGACTGGCTGCTCTGGCTGCTCCATGTGGGCTGACAGCTCTGGCGGCTTCTTACAGACTGGCAGCTCCTTGCAGACTGACAGCTCCTTGCAGACTGACCTCTCTGGCTGCTTCATGCAGACTGACAGCTCTGGCTGCTTCATGCAGACTGACAGCTCCTTGCAGACTGACAGCTCCTTGCAGACTGACAGCTCCTTGCAGACTGGCAGCTCCTTGCAGACTGGCAGCTCCTTGCAGACTGACAGCTCCTTGCAGACTGACAGCTCTGGCTGCTTCATGCAGACTGACAGCTCTGGCTGCTTCATGCAGACGGACAGCTCTGGCTGCTCCATGCAGACTGACAGCTCTGGCTGCTCCATGCAGACTGACATCTCTGGCTGATCCATGCAGATTGACATCTCTGGCTGCTCCATGTGGGCTGGCAGCTCTGGCGGCTTCTTACAGACTGGCAGCTCATTGCAGACTGACAGCTCCTTGCAGACTGACAGCTCTGGCTACTTCATGCAGACTGACAGCTCTGGCTGCTTCATGCAGACTGACAGCTCTGGCTGCTCCATGCAGGCTGACAGCTCTCGCTGCGCTGAACAGACAGGAGACTCCAGCAGCGCTGTAGAGGAAGAAGGCACTAGCTGCGCTAAACAGGCGGGAGACTCCGGCAGCGCTGGAGAGGAGGATGGCTCTGATAGCGCTAGACAGGCGGGAGACTCCGACAGCGCTGGAGAGGCGAGGCGCACTGTAGGCCTGATGCGTGGTGCTGGCACTGGTGGAACTGAACCGAGGACACGCACAGGAAGCCTGGTGCGGCGAGCTGCTACCGGAGGACTGGGGTGTGGAGGTGGCACAGGATGGGCTCGACCGTGAAGGCGTACTGGAGATCTTGAGAGCAGTGCTGGCACAGGACGTGCAAGGCTAGGGATGTGCACAGGAGGCCTGATGCGTGAGGCTGGCACCAACTTCACCAGCCGACTAACACGCACCTCAGAATGAGTATGGACCGCTGACCCAGGTGCCATCAAATCCCCGACACGTTCCGTCGGGCGAATTCCATGCAAAAAGCACCAACACAGCAACTCCCTCATTTCTCTCTCCTCCAATTTCCCCATTAACTCCTTCACAGTCTCTGCTTCGCTCACCTCCAACACCGGCTCTGGTCTCCTCCAACACCGGCTCTGGTCTCCTCCTCCTTCGCTCACCTCCAACACCGGCTCCTCACGATAAACAGGGAGAGTTGGCTCAGGTCTGACTCCTGACTCTGCCACACTCTCCCTGAGCCCCCCCCCAATAAATTTTGGGGGCTGACTCTCGGGCTTCCATCCGCTCTGCCGTGCTAGCTCCTCATAATGCCGCCTCTCTGCTTTTGCTGCCTCCAGCTCGGCTTTGGGGCGACAATAATCTCCAGGCTGTTCCCAGGGTCCTTTCCTGTCTAGAATCTCCTCCCAAGTCCATTTCTCCAAGTAGTGCAGCCTCTCCCACTGTAGTTGCTGCTGCTCCTGCTGCTGCTGCCTCTGTTGCCTCTCCTGCGGCTCCTGCCTGTTGACACGCTGCTTGGTCCGGTTGTGGTGGGTGATTCTGTAACAGTTTTCTAGGTGTGGTGAAGGAGAGTCGGACCAAAATGCAGCGTGTAGATTGCGATCCATGTTTAATGGGAAAAACACACGTAAACACGAATCAATACAAAACACTACAAAATAATAAACGTAACGAAAACCGAAAACAGCCTATACTTGTGTCAACTAACACAGAACAAGGACATCAGGACACTAAGGACAATCACCCACAACACAACCAAAGAATATGGCTGCCTAAATATGGTTCCCAATCAGAGACAACGATAAACACCTGACTCTGATTGAGAACCACTCCAGACAGCCATAGACTCTGCTAGATCACCCCACTAGCTACAATCCCACTATATACCAAAACCCCAAGACAAAACACACCACAATATAAAAACCCCATGCCACACCCTGGCCTGACCCAATACATAAAGATAAACACAAAATACTTTGACCAGGGCGTGACAGTGGCAGGCTGACCACCTGTTACGCGAGTGCAGCAAGGAGCCAAGGTAACTTTCTAGCTAGTATTAAACTAAGGTTTGTGCAATGTAACAGCAATATTTAGACTTAGGTTTGCCGCCCGTTCGATAAAATACGGAACGGTTCCGTATTTCACTGAAAGAATAAACGTTTTGTTTTCAAAATGATAGTTTCCAGATTTGACCATATTAGTGACCTAAGGATCGTATTTCTGTGTGTGTAGTATATTCTAATTAAGTCTATGATTTGATAGAGCAGTCTGACTGAGCGGTGGTCGGCAGCAGCAGGCTCGTAAGCATTCATTCAAACAGCGCTTTAGTGCGTTTTGCCAGCAGCTCTTCACTGTGCTTCAAGCATTGCGCTGTTTAGGACTTCAAGCTTATCAACTTCTGAGATTAGGCTGGCAATACTGAAGTGCCTATAAGAACATCCAATAGTCAAAGGTATATGAAATCCAAATGGTATAGAGAGAAATAGTCCTATTATAACTATAACCTAAAACTTCTTAACTGGGAATATTTAAGACTCATGTTAAAAGGAACCACCAGCTTTCATATGTTCTCATGTTCTGAGCAAGGAACTTAAACGTTATCTTTATTACATGGCACATATTGCACTTTTACTTTCTTCTCCAACACTTTTTCTGCATCATTTAAACCAAATTGAACAGGTTTCATTATTTATTTGAGACTAAATTGATTTTATGATTGTGTTATATTAAGTTAAAAATAAGTGTTCATTCAGTATTGTTGTAATTGTCTTCATTACAAATATATATATATATATATATATATATTTAAATCGTCCGATTAATCGCTATGGGCTTTTTTCGGTCCTCCAATAATCGGTATTGAAAAATCATAAATCGGTCGACCTCTAGTAGATAGCAGTTATTTTATTCACATAAAGACAAGTTTGTTTACACCACATATACGTTATTGCATGATTGAAAATGTACTTTGATGGTTATATCAATATTTGTGCATTAATTTCTACCGACATTTTTCACATTAATATTACTGACAAAAAGATCCCAAAACGTATTTTGTTTCGTCAACATTTGGAAACGTTACCGAAAACTGTTTCCATCAGGCCTGTCATGGCATTTTTTTTATCCGACTATACTCCCATAACTAGGTTGGATGAAAACCTGCTTACAGACAGGCAGTCTAATTAGCAATTTAAATATATTTTTTCGTCATTATTGCAAACATTGGCTAAGCCGCGCAGGGGGCAGTCAAGTAGTGTTCTTTTTTCAAGAACTACAATATGGCAGCAACTATAAAAAAATAGTCTACAGCATCACATAAAACGCTCAATAGTTCTTTATCCGAAGTGTAGGAACTGCGTGCTGCTTGTGCAAATGCAATATCTGTTACAACAAACAGACAGACAAATACAGTGCATTCGGGAAGGATTTACTTGGCTCATTGTGCTCTAGCGAATCCTTGTGGCTGGCCGGGCGCCTGCAGGCTGACTTCGGTTGTCAGTTGAACAGTATTTTCTCCAACATATTGGTGCGGCTGGCTTCCGGGGTAATCAGGCGGATGTTAAGAAGCGGTTTTTGCGGGACATGTTTCGGAGGACGCATGACTCGACCTTCACCTCTCCTGAGAGCGTTGGGCAGTTGCAGCGATGAGACAAGATCGTAATTGGATCGCAATTGGAAATCATGAAATTGGGGAGAAAAAAAAGGGGAGACTTTTTTTTCAAATAAAAATGATAGAATTTTTTTTTTTATTATTCAGATCGTTTGCGGTGAGACTCGAAATTGAGCTCAGGTGCATCCTGTTTCCATTGAACATCCTTGAGATGTTTCTACAACTTGTTTAGAGTCCACCTGTGGTAAATTACATTTTTTTACGATCACTTTGGCACTAATTTTTCAAAACTCCAGACACAAAACTCTCAACCGATGATCAGAATTGTAACGCCCGTCGGAAGAAGTGTGTCACGCCCTGGTCGTAGTATTTTGTGTTTTTTTTTCATGTATTTGGTCAGGCCAGGGTGTGACATGGGTTTTTGTATGTGGTGTGTAGCTTAGTGGGATTGTAGCTTAGTGGGATTGTAGTTTAGTGGGTTGTTCTAGGAAAGTCTATGGCTGTCTGAAGTGGTTCTCAATCAGAGGCAGGTGTTTATCTTTGTCTCTGATTGGGAACCATATTTAGGCAGCCATATTCTTTGGTTGTATTGTGGGTGATTGTCCTGAGTGTCTTGATGTCCTTGTTCGATGTTAGTTGACACAAGTATAGGCTGTTTTCGGTTTTCGTTTCATTTATTGTTTTGTAGTGTTCATGTTTAGTCGTGTTTACGTTTGTTTAAATAAACATGGATCGCAATCGACACGCTGCAGTTTGGTCCGACTCTCCTTCACCATATGAAAACCGTGACAGAATCACCCACCACAGGACCAAGCAGCGTGTCAACAGGCAGAAGCAGCCCAAAGAGGAGAAGCGCAATAAGGATTTCTGGACATGGGAGGAAATCCTCGACGGGAGAGGACCCTGGGCTAAACCAGGGGAATATCGCCGCCCCAAGGAGGAACTAGAGGCAGCTAAAGCGGAGAGGCGCTGGTATGAGGAGGCAGCACTGCCATGTGGATGGAAGCCCGGGAATCAGCCCCAACAATTTATTGGGGGCAGGCTTACAGGGAGTATGGCTACGCCAGGTAGGAGACCTGCGCAAACTCCCTGTGCTTACCGGGGGGCTAGAGAGACCGGGCAGGCACCATGTTATGCAGTGGTGCGCACGGTGTCCCCAGTGCGGGTGCATAGCCCGGTGCGCCTACATAGCCCAGTGTGGGCTATTCCACGCTCGGTGTCTCCGGTTCGCCTACATAGCCCAGTGTGGGCTATTCCACCTCGCCGCACTGGCAGGGCGACCGAGAGTATTCAACCAACCGGGTAAGGTTGGGCAGGCTCGGTGCTCAAGAGCTCCAGTGCGCCTGCACGGTCCGGTCTATCCAGTACCACCTCCACACCCCAGCCCTCCGGTAGCAGCTCCCCACAGAACTGCCACTCACTGAATGTGTTTTGCTTTTCGCACCATTCTCTGTAAACTCTAGACTGTAGTGCGTAAAAATCGCAGGAGGGCAGCTGTTTCTGAGATGCTGGAACCACCATGTGTGGCACCAACAATCATACCACGGTCAAAGTTGCTTAGATTACGCATCTTGCCCGTTCTAATGTTTGGTCGAACAACAACTAAAGCTCTCTACTCTACAGTTGAAGTCGGAAGTTTACGTACACCTTAGCCAACTACATTTAAACTCAGTTTCACAATTCCTGACATTTAATCCTAGTAGAAATTCCCTGTCTTAGGTCAGTTAGGATCACCACTTTATTTTAAGAATGTGAAATGTCAGAATAATAGAGAGAATGATTTATTTTAGCTTTTATTTCTTCCATCACATTCCCAGAGGGTCAGAAGTTTACATGCACTCAATTAGTATTTGGTAACATTGCCTTTAATATGTTGAAGCTTCCCACAACAAGCTTCCCACAATATGTTGATGCCACCCCGTGCTTCACGGTTGGGATGGTGTTCTTCGGCTTGCAAGCCTCCCCCTTTTTCCTCCAAACATAACGATGGTCATTATGGCCAAACAGTTCCATTTTTGTTACATCAGACTGGAGGACATTTCTCCAAAAAGTATGATCTTTGTCCCCCATGTACAGTTGCAAACCGCAGTCTGTTTTTTTTATGGCGGTTTTGGAGTGGTGACTTCTTCCTTGCTGAGTGGCCTTTCAGGTGTCTCCGGTTCGCCTACATAGCCCAGTGTGGGCTATTCCACCTCGCCGCACTGGCAGGGCGACCGAGAGTATTCAACCAACCGGGTAAGGTTGGGCAGGCTCGGTGCTCAAGAGCTCCAGTGCGCCTGCACGGTCCGGTCTATCCAGTACCACCTCCACACCCCAGCCCTCCGGTAGCAGCTCCCCGCACCAGGCTTCCTGTGCGTGTCCTGGCCAAGTACCATCAGTGCCAGCACCACGCATCAGGCCTACAGTGCGCCTCGCCTCTCCTGCGCTGTCGGAGTCTTTCTCCTCTCCTGCACTACCGGAGTCTCCTGTCTGTTCAGTGCAGTCAGAGCTGCCAGCCTGCATGGAGCAGTCAGAGCTGTCAGTCTGCATGGAGCAGTCAGAGCTGTCAGTCTGCATGAAGCAGCCAGAGCTGTCAGTCTGCATGAAGCAGCCAGAGCTGTCAGTCTGCATGAAGCAGCCAGAGCTGTCAGTCTGCATGAAGCAGCCAGAGCTGTCAGTCTGCAAGGAGCTGCCAGTCTGCAAGGAGCTGCCAGCCTGCATGGAGCAGTCAGAGCTGCCAGCCTGCATGGAGCAGTCAGAGCCGTCAGTCTGCATGAAGCAGCCAGAGATGTCAGTCTGCATGAAGCAGCCAGAGCTGTCAGTCTGCAAGGAGCTGCCAGTCTGCAAGGAGCAGCCAGATTCGTCCAGATCTGCCAGTCAGCCAGATTCTTCCAGTCAGGCAGATTCTTCCAGATCTGCCAGTCAGCCAGACTCTTCCAGATCTGCCAGTCAGCCGGGATCTGCCAGTCGGCCAGGATCTGCCAGTCAGCCAGGATCTGGTGGATTCATCAACCTGCCTGAGCTTCCTTTCACTCCCGAGCTTCACCTCAGTCCCGAGCTTCACCTCAGTCCCGAGCTTCACCTCAGTCCCGAGCTTCACCTCAGTCCCGAGCTTCACCTCAGTCCCGAGCTTCACCTCAGTCCCGAGCTTCACCTCAGTCCCGAGCTTCACCTCAGTCCCGAGCTTCACCTCAGTCTAGTGGGGTTCTGGGTGAGGAATACTAGGCCATGGTTGGCGGCGAGGGTGGACTATCTAGGGACGCAAGGAGAGGGGACTAAGACATTTACTGAGTGGGGTCCACGTCTCGCGCCGGAGCCGCCACCATGGACAGACGCCCACCCGGACCCTCCCTATTGATTTGAGGTGCGTTCGGGAGTCCGCACCTTAGGGGGGGTTCTGTCACGCCCTGGTCGTAGTATTTTGTGTTTTTCTTCATGTATTTGGTCAGGCCAGGGTGTGACATGGGTTTTTGTATGTGGTGTGTAGCTTAGTGGGATTGTAGCTTAGTGGGATTGTATCTTAGTGGGATTGTAGTTTAGTGGGGTGTTCTAGGAAAGTCTATGGCTGTCTGCAGTTTGGTCCGACTCTTCTTCACCATATGAAAACCGTGACAAAGTGGACCAAGGTGCAGCGTGGTACGTGTTCATGATTCTTTACTTAATCCGAACACCAAACAAAAAAAGAACGTCACGTTCTGAAGGCTACATAGAGTTAATAAAAAATACAAAATAAACATCCCACAACCTAAGGTGGCAAAACAGGCTGCCTAAGTATGATTCCCAATCAGAGACAACGATAGACAGCTGTCCCTGATTGAGAACCATACCCGGCCAAAACATAGAAACACAAAACATAGAAATAAAGAAAATAGAATGCCCACCCAAATCACACCCTGACCAAACCAAATAGAGACATAAAAAAGGTCAGGGCGTGACAAGAATGCACATTTTTCAAAACTCTAACACTTTTTCCAATTGTTTGGATACAATACACATAAAGCTAAGATAATTTGTTCAATGAACTAAAATCACCTTTTCAAAGTGACACAACTTAACCTAAAAGTATTACCATTTCAAAATACAATTCAGACATTACATGACTGTCTAGTCATTTCATTACAATGATCTAAGTATCAATTGATACAACTGCTCAAAATGATAACTGTTGCATTACTCTTAATGCATAGTTTTATGGAAACTAACAAACAATATTCCATATTTAGATCATTAAACTTTCAGGATAAAGAGATCCATTGACACCAATTACCATGAAACATGAATCAAGTGGACTACATTATCTATGGATGTAATATTTCATAATTATTTATCAGACGCTGTTTCTATGGTCACATGTACCACTTTTCCAGACCATGTTTTCAGATTTGACATTACTGTACACTCTTCGGCCACTTTATTAGGTACATCTATTTAGTACTGGGTAGGACCCCCTTTTGCCTCCACAAAACCCTGAATAATTCAGGGTGTTGTACGTTAAGAGAGGCCCTTCTGCACACCACTGTTTTAAATGACTGTTATTTGAGCATTTGTGGCGTTTCTGTTCGCTTGAATGAGTCTGGACATTCTCCTCTGACCTCTCTCATTAACAAAGTGTTTTTGCCCACAGAACTGCCACTCACTGAATGTGTTTTGCTTTTCGCACCATTCTCTGTAAACTCTAGAGACTGTAGTGCGTAAAAATCGCAGGAGGGCAGCTGTTTCTGAGATGCTGGAACCACCATGTGTGGCACCAACAATCATACCACGGTCAAAGTTGCTTAGATTACGCATCTTGCCCGTTCTAATGTTTGGTTGAACAACAACTAAAGCTCTCTACTCTACAGTTGAAGTCGGAAGTTTACGTACACCTTAGCCAACTACATTTAAACTCAGTTTCACAATTCCTGACATTTAATCCTAGTAGAAATTCCCTGTCTTAGGTCAGTTAGGATCACCACTTTATTTTAAGAATGTGAAATGTCAGAATAATAGAGAGAATGATTTATTTTAGCTTTTATTTCTTCCATCACATTCCCAGAGGGTCAGAAGTTTACATGCACTCAATTAGTATTTGGTAACATTGCCTTTAATATGTTGAAGCTTCCCACAACAAGCTTCCCACAATATGTTGATGCCACCCCGTGCTTCACGGTTGGGATGGTGTTCTTCGGCTTGCAAGCCTCCCCTTTTTCCTCCAAACATAACGATGGTCATTATGGCCAAACAGTTCCATTTTTGTTACATCAGACCGGAGGACATTTCTCCAAAAAGTATGATCTTTGTCCCCCATGTACAGTTGCAAACCGCAGTCTGTTTTTTTTATGGCGGTTTTGGAGTGGTGACTTCTTCCTTGCTGAGTGGCCTTTCAGGTGTCTCCGGTTCGCCTACATAGCCCAGTACATAGCCCAGTGTGGGCTATTCCACCTCGCCGCACTGGCAGGGCGACCGAGAGTATTCAACCAACCGGGTAAGGTTGGGCAGGCTCGGTGCTCAAGAGCTCCAGTGCGCCTGCACGGTCCGGTCTATCCAGTACCACCTCCACACCCCAGCCCTCCGGTAGCAGCTCCCCGCACCAGGCTTCCTGTGTGTGTCCTGGCCAAGTACCATCAGTGCCAGCACCACGCATCAGGCCTACAGTGCGCCTCGCCTCTCCTGCGCTGTCGGAGTCTTTCTCCTCTCCTGCACTACCGGAGTCTCCTGTCTGTTCAGCGCAGTCAGAGCTGCCAGCCTGCATGGAGAAGTCAGAGCTGTCAGTCTGCATGGAGCAGTCAGAGCTGTCAGTCTGCATGGAGCAGTCAGAGCTGTCAGTCTGCATGGAGCAGTCAGAGCTGTCAGTCTGCATGAAGCAGCCAGAGCTGTCAGTCTGCATGAAGCAGCCAGAGCTGTCAGTCTGCATGAAGCAGCCAGAGCTGTCAGTCTGCATGAAGCAGCCAGAGCTGTCAGTCTGCATGAAGCAGCCAGAGCTGTCAGTCTGCAAGGAGCTGCCAGTCTGCAAGGAGCTGCCAGCCTGCATGGAGCAGTCAGAGCTGCCAGCCTGCATGGAGCAGTCAGAGCTGTCAGTCTGCATGGAGCAGCCAGAGATGTCAGTCTGCATGAAGCAGCCAGAGCTGTCAGTCTGCAAGGAGCTGCCAGTCTGCAAGGAGCAGCCAGATTCGTCCAGATCTGCCAGTCAGCCAGATTCTTCCAGATCTGCCAGTCAGCCAGATTCTTCCAGATCTGCCAGTCAGCCAGACTCTTCCAGATCTGCCAGTCAGCCGGGATCTGCCAGTCGGCCAGGATCTGCCAGTCAGCCAGGATCTGGTGGATTCATCAACCTGCCTGAGCTTCCTTTCACTCCCGAGCTTCACCTCAGTCCCGAGCTTCACCTCAGTCCCGAGCTTCACCTCAGTCCCGAGCTTCACCTCAGTCCCGAGCTTCACCTCAGTCCCGAGCTTCACCTCAGTCCCGTCCCGAGCTTCACCTCAGTCCCGAAGCTTCACCTCAGTCCCGAGCTTCACCTCAGTCCCGAGCTTCACCTCAGTCCCGAGCTTCACCTCAGTCCCGAGCTTCACCTCAGTCCCGATCTCAGTCCCGATCTGCTCCTCAGTCTAGTGGGGTTCTGGGTGAGGAATACTAGGCCATGGTTGGCGGCGAGGGTGGACTATCTAGGGACGCAAGGAGAGGGGACTAAGACATTTACTGAGTGGGGTCCACGTCTCGCGCCGGAGCCGCCACCATGGACAGACGCCCACCCGGACCCTCCCTATTGATTTGAGGTGCGTTCGGGAGTCCGCACCTTAGGGGGGGGGGGTTCTGTCACGCCCTGGTCGTTTTCGCACCACGGTACGTTCATCTCTAGGAGACAGAACGAGTCTCCTTCCTGAGCTGTATGACGGCTGCGTGGTCCCACGGTGTTTATACTTACGTACTATTGTTTGTACAGATGAACGTGGTACCTTCAGGTGTTTGGAAATTCCTCCCAAGGATGAACCAGACTTGTGGAGGTCTACAATTTTTTTTCTGAGGTTTTGGCTGATTTCTTTTGATTTCCCAATGATGTCAAGCAAAGAGGCACTGAGTTTGAAGGTAGGCCTTGAAATACATCCACAGGTACACCTCCAATTTACTCAAATGATGTCAATTAGCCTATCAGAATCTTCTAAAGCCATGACATAATTTTCTGGAATTTCCCATGCTGTTTAAATGCACGGTTAACTTAGTGTATGTAGACTTCTGACCCACTGGAATTGTGATACAGTGAATTATATGTGAAATAATCTGTCAATAAACAATTGTTGGAAAAATGACTTGTGTCATGCACAAAGTAGATGTCCTAACCGACTTACCCAAACTATAGTTTGTTAACAATTAATTTGTAGAGTTGTTGAAAAACAAGTTGATGACTCCAACCTAAGTGTACGTAAACTTCCAACTTCTGAGGGAATTCACTGTTTAAAGTAAACCAATTAGACTTGCCACTGAGCCTCTCCTATCCCAAAGACAGGCTGGTAGAATACCACAAACAGACCTGTAAGCATTTATAATACTTATTTCACAGCCCCATAGAGAGCACCAGAGTAATGGTCCAGTCCTCACCTCTCTGTTGTGAGGCTCGTTGGAGAACCTCATCAGTCGTCCGTGGAACTCTATTCCATTGTTGAAGGCCAACAGAAAGTCTTGCCCACTAGGCTTTCTATTATTGGGCAGTATGTCGCTGACACAGGTGAATGGCTGGACAGGACAACCGGCACACAACAGGCACACAGTAGTTATCTTGGACAACAGACATACAATGGAGACAGACATCAGAAAGACAACAGTTATTGGCAGACTCATTGCTTTAAAGATTCAAATGTTGTGCTTTTTACAAAACAAATGAAGACAGTAAGTGTACAAAGTTGGTTTACCACAAGACAGTAAATAGTGATAAATACTGACAATTATATGTCTGTAGCTGATGTTTTTGCTGATGTTTTTTTCTGGCTTTATGACCTGTCTGTCTCTCTCTGTCTCTCTCTGTCTCTCTCTATATGCATCTTTGTCTGTCTGTCTTTCTGTCTGTGGTAATAGGAGCCCCATAGTGTCCACATACAGTACCAGTCAAAGGTTTGGACACACCTACTCATTCAAGAAAAGAAAAGAGCAACAGTGCTCAGCATATGTGGGAACTTTTGGAAAAGCATTCCAAGTTAAGCTGGTTGAGGGAATGCCAACAGTGTTCCAAGCTGTCATCAAGGCAAAGGGTGGCTACTTTGAAGAATCTCAAATATAAAATATATTTTGATTTGTTTAACACTTTTTTGGTTACTACATGATTCCATATGTGTTATTTCATAGTTTTGATGTCTTCATTCTTTTTTTACAATGTAGAAAATAGTAAAAATAAAGAAAACCCTTGAATGAGGAGGTGTGTCCAAACTCTTGACTGGTACTGAATATCTACACTTATGTGTATGCATATCTACTGTAGATGCATCTGCTCACAGCCACTATGTTGAATAAAGGCAGCGAGCGTTGGGGAGAGTCTGGTTCGTCTGCGTCCGTACACAGAACTGATGTCATCCGGAGCGTACATATGCTGCAGGACAGAGGATCGACAGTAGGGGGCATTAGAGACAGAACAGAGACAACATAACTGTTACAGTTTCTCAGTCGCTTTGGTGCATTTTTCACATCATCCCTAACATGTGCAAAATAATAAGTGCATTTCTCAGAAAAATTTGTACAAACTGCAATATACAATAGATATATTTCTAAAGCTAGTCAGTCACTAAAAATTCTTAGTACATCTCTCAAAAGTAAATATTAATGCCAATGATCATGTCAGTGTCATGAGAATGATAAGTCATTGAGTCATTGTTCACGAACAAGGTCGTCAAAATGTTTAGGCATGTTGTCAATGTAACTGTGTACTTTGACAGTATTACCTGATGTAAACTTAGGCTACAGTTTGGATGACAGTTACTGTATTGAAAATGCACAAGGCTGCACTTCTATGGCATATATCAATTTCAACAGTACTATTTACATATTACTGTATGTGGGTTATTGATTGAAAGAGACTGGACAACCCAAGGGGCACAAAGGAAAAAAAACGAAATTAGAAAGAAACACAGGAAACCACCCCTAAGGCACAACTTTGCCCGCAGCACTGTTGTGCTGTCTCTACACATCCAGACGTTCCTGTCTGTCGACCCACATATTCTCATCCACATCACACCGGATATTTTCCCTTCCAATGCAACGTGGAAAGAATCTTTTGGAATGCCTTATCCATCCTCTGCAGGCATCTACTGTGATGTCCTCACATGCTGCATCCATTGCAGCCAGCAGGGTCATCTGTGTGTGGGGCTGACGATCGTACACCTTCCACCTCCATGCTGAAAATAACTCCTCAATTGGGTTAAGGAATGGTGAATAAGGTGGGAGGAATTCTACGAGCATCCTCGGGTGAGTCACAAACCATTGCCTTATGATGATTGATCGATGGAAACTCACATTATCACAAATGACCACATACTTTGGCAAATTCTCTCTAAACAGTCCCCACTCATCATCAGGGATGAGAGCCCTGTAGAGTCTCTAAAAAGTTAAGTAGATGCTGGGTGTTGTATGGCCCTATAAGGGGGATATGGGTTAGGACACCATGCTCTGAAATAGCAGCACACATGGTGATATTTCCTCCCCGTTGACCTGGCAAATCCACAGTAGCTCTGTGACCGATGATATTCCGACCCCGCCTTCTGCATTTGGTCAGGTTGAAGCCAGCCTCATCCACGTATTCAAAGTTGTGAGAGGGTTCACTTGATTCCAACTCCATTATACGCTATATTCCAGAACACAGTTGAATTTGTTTTGGTAAGGAAGAGTGACATAAAATGTACATATATTGCATGTTCCTTCCACAGCAATGGAAATGTGTGCAGTTTATGCTTACTGTACTATGTATCACTATAAAATGTTGCTGTAAAGTAGTTACATAGATATATGTTTTACCTGTACATACTGGTACCGTAGCTCCTTAACTCTGTCCACATTCCTTTGGAATAGTACACGGTACAGCTGTTTCATACTCATCTGGTTTCTATGCAGCACCCTGTCGATGGTTGAGATGCTAACCGTATGGATGTTTTCAAAGACATCTTCCATAATGGTCCTTTATATTTCCCTGAGTCTCATGGCATTGTTTGCTCAGACCATGGTGCAAATAGCCTGCTCCTGTTGAGGTGTGAAAAGGCGTCCTCTGCCACCAGTTTGAGGTAATCTTGCAGTCCTATGTGGGGAAAAATGCAATGATGCATCGCACACTTTCACATAGACAAAAACTATGCGAACACACATTTTACTGTAAAACATACAGGTGGGTGCATGTAAGGTGCAGTATGTATCTGTATAGAGTATATTTCTGTATGCTGTGAAATACAAGTGGACTACTGTAATATGAAGCATTGTAGGAAGTATACAGTATACTGCGTATATACAGTAACACTGTACATTGGTGGACATACCTACCTGTTCTCTCTTCGAAACGTTTGAACTATTGAGGACACGGTTGATCTCCCAACAATCGGCTGCACCCTTCGACCCGCCTCAGCCATTGTAAGACCATGATTGACAACATGGTCTACAATAGTGGCTCTTATGTCATCAGATATGCGCCTATGTCCTCTTCTGCCTCTTCCTCTGTTTTGCCTTCCACCACGCATCCTTGCTCCTCTTCTTCCTCCTCTTCCTCCTCTTGGCTGTTGACCCTGTTCGTTTCCTGGTCCATCCATTATTGGAAAATTGCAACTTTGTGTTGTGGTCTGTCTATATACGCTTGCCAATTGATTCTTCATGAGATGCACCTTTGAGCAATTTAGACAACTGGTTGATTGTTGGTTGAACTAACACTTTACATTCCTTCATGAGTGAGGGTCAATTTCACCTGCACGATTCATCAACTCACGCTTTTGTACAAAAGGTCTAATAGAAATGTGTAAAACTATGCTTGACAGTTTATGACAAATAGTTCAACAATTTTGCATGTAATGGCTTGTGCAAGGAACTAATGCCTTTGAGGGGTAAGTTTTTGAGGGGATGTTTTGAGGGGTAAGACTATTCAACAGAGAACCATCTACTATATTTTGATCAACATGACATGAGCAATTGATAATGTGGAAAAAAGCTGACACTTGTACATTATCAATTGCAATTTGTTCAAAGGAATAAGAAATTGCTTTAATGATGTGCACAAGTGATTAGATGATTTGGAATTTGTACAAGTAGTATCAAGAATTGCACTTTTGATCTAAGAAATGTAAGAAATTGTAAGTGCCAATTAAAGGAACAGTTTGACTGTAACAGGGTTGACGATTTCACCTTAAATCAGCCATAATTCCCCTGGAAGCTTGTTGTGTGCAACAGGGAGGGGCAAATGAATGCAAGTTTCACCAAAAATAATTGAAATTGTTAAAACATGTCTAGCCTGTCTATCTATGGGTAACAGGGTTGACATGTTATACTCGACCCACCCAGTATTCCACCACAAAATGGCCAAAAAGAGTAGAACCAGCCCACCTGCTTTTACATTATAATTTGACTAATAGATGTTCAATGTTTCTTTTGAAGTAAATATTTCACCATATTAAAACAAGAGTTCAGTTCAGGTGACAGGGTTGATCTTAAAAAGAGGGCCAGGTTTATAAAAATAAAAAAATAATGTATTTCACTAATCTTCAGAAATTACTTTGTCAAAGCAACAAAAAGTTTTTACAATGATAGTGAACATTTTGAGAAATGTTGGTGTCAAGTGGGTTAAACGCTTCCTGCGCAGAGAGGGACTCTGAGGAGTGTTGAAGAGGACGAGGAGAGGGGAGAAGAAGGGAGACGAGGACAGAAGGAGACAGGAATGTTTAAACCTCCTCAGTGTGTTCTTAGCTCAGTTTACTCATGTCTGAACTGAGACGAAGAACCAGAGGAGAGGTAGACAGCCAACACAGACAGCCTGTGTCAATGTAGGTCTATGTACAGCATACTGTAGACTTCAACAAGACAGCCTGTATGAATAGAACAGATCAGACCAATATTTATGTGTGTACAGTATATGTACAGTATATGTGTGTGTGTGTGTGTTTTGATATTGTGGTAAAGGAAAATCCTAACACAGGAAGGAGACAGCAGAGAGTACACAGTACAGAGTAGAGTGCTGACCTGAGCTGAGCTTACTGTCCAAGGCAGACTGGTGGAGTCCTCTCAGCGTAGCAGACATGGGTCTGAAGGATCTCTGACAAACACGCAAACAGACGGACAGCAGTAGGGTATGTCAGTAAAACAGTCCTGAGGGACAGATAGAGAGAAAGAATGAAAACATAAAACAGCAAAACCATGAAATGTCCTTTATCATACTCTACTTTTTCTTCAGTTTTAGGCCTAGCAGAACTCCTTATAGTTTGTTGTTCTCAGTAAAGAAAAATCCACGGGGGCAACTTTAGAGCAGGCTCAACTTGCCAGACTGCTCAGTTCACTTGCCCAGACAGTAGGGCAACCCTTACAGTCCCTGCTACAACTAGGTTCCAAAGGTATACCTGGTTACCATCAGGTGAAAGAAATTGGCCAACCACTCAGGGACCTGTGGTGCCACCTCTGGCATACGTACCAGTTAATCATTGTGACGTATGAATTACGAGTGATCGTGTTATCACTACGTAGACATTTTATGTAGATCTACTTGTTCAATTATTTTGTGACTTGCAGTAATATTCAAGTCCTGAGAGGTCAATAAGCTTATTTAACACATCAATTAGTCAGTCAGTCAGTCAGTCAGTCAGTCAGTCAGTCAGTCAGACAGACAGACAGACAGACAGACAGACAGACAGACAGACAGACAGACAGACAGACAGACAGACAGACAGACAGACAGACAGACAGACAGACAGACAGACAGACAGACAGACAGACAGACAGACAGACAGACAGACAGACAGACAGCTTTATACTCTCTGGGCTTCTAACATCACACACTGACTGTCAGTTGAATAGAGAGAGACCCACATATATCAATATATCATGAATCATGAAGCAGTGAGAGGCAGGGAGGGGGAGGAAATTCCAAAACATGAACCTCTACTCCCATCACATGCTGGGATTTTCCCTCATCATCCCCATCATCATCAGGAGGAATGTATTTTCTTCTTAGGTAAGGTGTGATGTTATACTCCAGAGAGACAAAGATCCCTGATACAGGACAGAGATGGACAGGATGTCATTGGCTTCTTAGTTGCGGACTTTCCACCAATTTGGTGCCTTTTGATTTCACCTAATTTGAACATTCTGTCATAAAAAGCACATGTTCAACCTAAAATAACCTCTCAAGAGGTTAAATAAAAAATGTCTATAGTAACTGCCTATTAAGTGCCAATTAAAGGAACAGTTTGACTGTAACAGGGTTGACGATTTCACCTTAAATCGGCCATAATTTCCCTGGAAGCTTGTTGTGTGCAACAGGGAGGGGCAAATGAATGCAAGTTTCACCAAAAATAATTGAAATTGTTAAAACATGTCTAGCCTGTCTATCTATGGGTAACAGGGTTGACATGTTATACTCGACCCACCCAGTATTCCACCACAAAATGGCCAAAAAGAGTAGAACCAGCCCACCTGCTTTTACACTATGATTTGACTAATAGATGTTCAATGTTTCTTTTGAAGTAAATATTTAAAAGGAATAGTTTCACCATATTAAAACAAGAGTTCAGTTCAGGTAACAGGGTATATTTTTTATAATATTTTAAAATGTATATCACTAATCTTCAGAAATGACGTTGTCAAAACAACAAAAAGCTATGATCCCTTATTGATGTCACCTGTACTGTAATGCTGCTGGGTTTTTTACACTCAGCAGTTTCCCTGTGTGTATCAAGAATGGTCCACCACCCAAAGGACATCCAGCCAACTTGACTCAAGTGAAAAGCATTTTAGTCAACATTGGCCAGCATCACTGTGGAACGCTTACGACTCCTTGTAGAGCCCATGCCATGACAAATTGAGACTGCAAAAGGGGGTGCAACTCAATATTAAGAAGGTGTTCCACACTGAGGTTGGAATAATACTGTGAAATTGTGAAAATAATGATAATGCCCTTTTAGTGTAAGAGCTTTTTGAAACCTGTTTTGGTGAGATGGAGTTTTAACGGGATATAGTTTTGGCCTGCCTGTTGACATCACCCTATTACAGGGGCTGAGTCACTGGCTTACTCTCATGCCGTCCCTGGAGGGGGTGCGTCACCTGAGTGGGTTGATTCACTGTTGTGGTCATCCTGTCTGGGTTGGCGCCCCCCCCCCCTTGGGTTGTGCCGTGGCGGAGGTCTTTGTGGGCTATACTCAGCCTTGTCTCAGGATGGTAAGTTGGTGGTTGAAGATATCCCTCTAGTGGTGTGGGGGCTGTGCTTTGGCAAAGTGGGTGGGGTTATATCCTTCCTGTCCGGGGGTGTCCTCGGATGGGGCCACAGTGTCTCCTGACCCCTTCTGTCTCAGCCTCCAGTATTTATCAGTTTGTTATATCTGGAGTACTTCTCCTGTCCTATTCAGTGTCCTGTGTGAATCTAAGTGTGCGTTCTCTAATTCTCTCCTTCTCTCTTTCTTTCTCTCTGTCAAAGGACCTGAGCCCTAGGACCATGCCCCAGGACTACCTGACATGATGACTCCTTGCTGTCCCCAGTCCACCTGGCCATACTGCTGCTCCAGTTTCAACTGTTCTGCCTTATTATTATTCGACCATGCTGGTCATTTATGAACATTTGAACATCTTGGCCATGTTCTGTTATAATCTCCACCCAGCACAGCCAGAAGAGGACTGGCCACCCCACATATGCTCTCTCTAATTATCTCTTTCTTTCTCTCTCTCGGAGGACCTGAGCCTTAGGACCGTGCCCCAGGACTACCTGACATGATGACTCCTTGCTGTCCCCAGTCCACCTGACTGTGCTGCTGCTCCAGTTTCAACTGTTCTGCCTTATTATTATTCGACCATGCTGGTCATTTATGAACATTTGAACATCTTGGCCATGTTCTGTTATAATCTCCACCCGGCACAGCCAGAAGAGGACTGGCCACCCCACATAGCCTGGTTCCTCTCTAGGTTTCTTCCTAGGTTTTGGCCTTTCTAGGGAGTTTTTCCTAGCCACCGTGCTTCTACACCTGCATTGATTGCTGTTTGGGGTTTTAGGCTGGGTTTCTGTACAGCACTATGAGATATCAGCTGATGTATGAAGGGCTATATAAATAAATCTGATTTGATCACCAATCGATAAATTAGTTAATAGACAAATAAGAAAGAGAGTTCCAAACCTCTCTGCCAATAACACATTGCCATTTTTCCCCTTCCAACTCAGACCACTCCCATATAGTCCCAGCAACGTGTTTGCTTCAGAAATGGTTCTTTGCTAGGAAGCCCCAAAAAATAATCAAAAATGTTAATTGAAAACAAAAATACACAGTAAGGTAAGTAATTGTTACCCAGAAATGATTTGATATTCAGATAAAAACAGCTGCATTGGACCTTTAAAATATCAAATGGAAGCAAAAGGTACTAATTTCATGGAACAACCCAGGTAAGGTCTGATGTCACCTCTGGAGGGGTGAGGGGGGTGAGGTCGGAACATCTGGAACTCCTCCCACTCTCAGGACATTCCTACAAAACATATGTCAAGCAACGTCTTCTCTCTCTGTCCGATCATCTCGCCTTCTCTTTCTTTGTCTGAGCATCATCATCATTGTCCTCATCATCAGAAGGTAAATTCTCCTTCTCTTTTAACTGTGTGCTGTATCCATCTCCTCTCCTCTCTGTGTTAATGCACTGTGTAAGCTAGTTTCAGGACAGCAGAATATTATATTCAAACATTCATGGCATGATTAGAAATAACTGATATCTCATGTAAATATTTGTCATGAAAACATAGAGAATGTAAAGAGCAGCTTATGATACTGTGGAGAAGTTGTCTGAACAGTTAGAGGCTAGTAGTGCTGTGATGGTAAGATAGTGATGGAGAAAGAGGGAGAGAGAGAAGAAGGAGAGAGCGAGGAAGAAAATAAAACTGGCTAGGCAGCAGCCTATCTCTCTAGGCACCTGCCTCCTATATCTCTAGGCACCAGATACGAGAATTAGCGTTTATCTGGCACTAAGCAGGACAGAGAGTAGCGAGGCACTGCCGGGTAGGTTACTGTTTTACATATAGAAGGCGATGGGATCTTTATGTTCAGTAATAAATAACATGAAGTACTGAGGTAAATCTTAACCAGTAGGCTCCAATGCCACCTGTTTATTTGGTGATGACCTGTTTCAACTTGTCCCAGTCAACCTAACATTTATCCTCCATGACTGAGACAGTGACATCATCAACTCTGCAAATACATCCTCTGGTTGTTCATTGTCCAAACACATTTATACTAGAAACACATTCATACTTTATTTCCATTCCACAGAATAAAGAAACAGGCAGGACGGGAATAAGCCAATATTGGGTTTAAATATAGAGCAAGAGGAAGTCTTAGCTCTGGGTTGGAGGAGAGTGTTGAGAGACAGACCAGCCAACCACACCAGTCTAGGGTGCGTCCCAAATGGCTCTCTATTCCCTATATAGTGCACTAAATAGGGTGCCATTTGGGACCCCAGTCTAGAGCCTTATAGTTAAACACTTCACCCCAAACTGATGCTGGAATAATATGCTACTGAATAGCTTGTATTTTCATCATTTATTTTCTCATAATAATTTTTTTCTTCGCTGTCCTCTCTCTCATGTTCATATAATATTATTACTTTTGCTATTGTTTTACTGAAACGACAGACACCATGGCAACCGTGGATGGTTTTCCTGCCAGTTTCTATGGTGAGCCGGGGGTGTTGGGCATGTTATCCAATGGGATCAGTGCGTTCCTGGTTCTACTGCAGAACTTTAACACAGCTAGAACCGGAGTTCCGGCGCAGGGGGTGGAAAACATTCTGGCAGGTACGATAATCAATCCATCCATTCATCATGATCACTATTTAACTCTACTCTGTTCTTGCTGTTGTGTTTCAGTTGGTTGTTCAGCATGAGTAATAGTGTTGTGTGTTTGTAGGTGGTTGTTCAACATCATTAACTGTGTTGTGTGCTTGCAGGTGTTCACCTGATTCTGATAGGTGGTGTGTGTCAGCTGATCGCCGGCCTCCTGTCGTTCCGCAAATACGACCACCTAAGCAGCACTGCCTTCATCGGCTACGCAGCACTCTGGGGGAGCTATGGCGCCACACGCATCTTCCAGGGTGCCTCACAACCAATCACAACCAACTTGACCCTGTCACATGACCCGATGAGCAACATGACAATGCACACTTCCCTCATAACCAACCTATCTCTGTCAGCGGAACTCATCAACGGCACCTCACGGAGCCCTGATTGGCTGTTCTTCCTGCACATTCCCCAGACTGCCATCGCAGGATTGGTCCCTTACATCCTCCTCTCCTTCCTATTGGCCTTCTGCTCGGCCACGGTAAACGTCATCATGCCCTTTGTGTTCGGCGCCATCACGCTGACGCTGCTGTTCGAGGCCGTGGTAGTGGGAGTGTCCTCCGTCTGGCCGCTAATCGTCTCCGGTATTCTAGAACTCCTCATCCTTCTTTTCGCCATGTACGGCAGCGCAGCCCTGCTGGTGAAAGGCCTGGCACAGCGCTACGTCTTGAAGGGATTCGGCAACCCCCTGTTTAATGTGCTCCTACTGGGGACCAATCAAACTCCCAAGGCCAGCGCTCAGAGCCTGGGACAGGAGAAGAAGAAGAACACAAAGTACGCTGAACCCCAAGCACTCTGCTTTTTCTGCGACACCGTGTCTCCATTCATCCTGTTGTTCTACAGCTTCGGCTACGTCACGTCCTTCTCCCTGGGGGCCGTGTGGGTGTCCATCATCTCTGCTGCTCAGCTCCTCTCCAGCTACTACGCTCACCTGCGGCATGATGGCTACCTGGCCATCAAGGCCGGGCTGCATGCCACCTACTGGCTGACCAAGGCGTGGGAGGAGTTTGTGTTGTCACCCCTGATCATGTCGGAGCCGAAGGTAGAGGTGGCTGCTGGGAGACAGGCAATGGTTGGTGATTGGTTCTTTGTGACGGCAGCGCTGCTCCTTTTAGTGGTTAGTCTCAGTAATGACGCCCTGGAGGTGGCCCACAATGCATTGTTCCTGCTGCTGTCCGTGTCCACGGTCCCCCAGATCCCCCTCCAGGGGTACTACATGTTCTTCGGGGTGTCCTGCTCCCTGTTTGCCGCCGCCTCGCTTTACGGGACGTTCTGCCGCCTCATCAACTCCATTGCTGAGAAGGTTCTGATCCCAGTGGGTCCTCAGCTCGTCTCCTCTGACCGCCTCCACTCCGTCCTGTGCTGCTGCTCTTCCCCGGGGAAACTCCAGGGGGCGCTGTCATCATCACCACCGACAATTCAGATCACTGACACTCTATTCTACCTGACCAACGGGGTGGCAGCTCTCTCGGCACTACACTCTGCCTCGTCCAGTCAAAGTGGGGTGTTCCTGCGGCTGAGCGTTCCGTGGGTGCTGGTGTCAGGAGCGTTGGTACAGGGGTTGGTCAGCAGACTGCAGGTCAGGGGAGGACAGAGATTTGGGTCTGTCATCCCATCCTTCTACATGGTTGTCTGGGCTACATGGACATGGTACCGCTTCGCAGGTACATGGTTGACTTGTGCTGCCTCCTAAGTGACACCTTGTTCCTTATACAGGGCTCTCGTCAAAAGTAGTGCACTATATAGGGAATAGGGTATCATTTGGGACTGAAGGATTAGATTAGAAGACTTTATTATCCATTAGGTTTACGCAAAATGGAAATGTGGCTTTGGTGCTGACATACATATAGAATTTGACACATTTCATACATTGACAGATCCTAACAGGAAGAATGTGCCTTTAATTTTAGCCTAAATTATACAATAATGTCAAGAGGAGACTTGCAGGACAGTTTGTCAGTGTTACTGTTGTTGTTGTCTCCATGCTCTGTGACCTGTTTAGTAACCAGTACTCTCTGTTCTATGATTAGGCCTCATGCTACAGATCTCTCCAGCAGGGTCCTTAGGGTTCACAGCTGGAACCATCGCTTTCCTGGTCATCAACGCTTTCCTCATGCTCATCGGTCAGTCTCTTCATGAAATGACCAAAATCTACCTGTTCACCTGCTTCAACAGATAAAGAAAGTGAAAAACGGAGGTTGTTTTTGGCACCCTATTCCTTATGTGTCCTATGGGCCCTGGTCACAAGTAGTGCTTCACCATAGCGCTGGGATCATCAACTATATTCAGCCGAGGGCCAATTACAAATAATTTGTAGACTGCAAATGAACCGCAAGAAGCCTGAATAGATAAAACATTTGACTAAAACATAGTAATTTCAAACATTGCTTACATTTCTACACAATCACATATATCTCTCTATTATGTGTGGGAATAATTTGGAACAGATCTCCAAAATTAAAATCAATTGGAGCTGATTTGCTGGTGTTTTTACAGTATTTTATATCCAACAATTGTTTTTGCTCAGAAAAATGTATCGGCCAAATAAATGTGTCCATGGGCCGCCGTTGGGGAAGCCTAATATAGGACATAGGTGACCATTAGGGACACATGCAGTCTATTCATCCTGTATTGCTAACTTTCTCCATGTCTTCTCCCCTCCACCTCTCCATTTCTACATCTCTCCATATTTCCATGTGTCCACCCCCCAGCTGCATATGGGAACCTGGTCCTCTTGTCTCTGACCACAGTCATGGAGGTAGTCCTGGTCTGTTTCCTCCTGTCCACCCTCCAACAGCTCCCCTACCAGTTGGAGAGTAAGGAACCTGCTTCTCACCTCACTACCCTTACGGTCTCAGACCTACTGCACAGTATCTCTACCATAGTGAACATGTACGCTTTCTGTTCAAAACATTGCATCATGTACACATTGTTTTGAAACCTAGATGTCAGTTGAATGTCACTGTTCTAACATTGCTCTTGCGTTCTTCCTACAGTTGCTATGCTAGCTGTGTTCTCTATCATCTGTGTGTATGGAGCCCTGGCATCGCTGGTCAACTGTACCTTCTCTCAGAGACTGCTGCCCCTCGGCCCGCCATTGTTCAAGGTGAGAACAATACACTCCATTCTGTATTTCATTCTGTTCCATTCTATTCCATTCCACTCCATTCTATTCCATTCCATTCCGTTCCATTCTACTCCATTCCACTCCATTCTATTCTATTCCATTCGGTTCCCGTTCCATTCCATTTGTTTCTGTTCTGTTCCATTTCATTCCATACCATTCCATCCTACTCCATTCTGTTCTGCTCAATATCTTCTCTCTCTGTGTTGTGTCTCAGGATGTGAAGCAGCGGAAAGCGTTGTCACCTGACTCGCCCTGTCCCGTAGCAGACTCCAGGCTGACTAGTGGACTCCTGAAAATCAACAGACTGCTAGACAACGGTGGAGTCTGTGGAATCCCCACCGACACTGTCTACGCCCTGGCTGCCTCCTGCAAAAACCCTCACGCCATCGAGAGCATCTACAACATCAAGGTAACACTCACATTATCAGTAACATACTGTCCTCATACTCTTAAACAAGCCAATGTTACTCCAGCAAGTAGGCTACTGATCCTTCGAGCCTGATATGGACAATTGTCCTGGAACAATCCTAATGTTATACTGTGAATTGTCATGCACTGGCTCACAAAAGTTTGTTTTTGGATGAAACTTTGGATGAAACTGGATAACACCTGACCTTTGACCTCTAACCTCTCTTTTACCCCTTTCAGGACTGCCCAGCAGAGAAGCCAATTTGTATCTCCAATGTAGAGCAGCTGAGACAAGCCCCTTGACCCCTGACCCCTAACCTGTCTCTCTGACCCCTAACCAGGACCGCCCAGCAGAGAAGCCGATCTGTATCTGTATTTCCAGTGTGGAGCAGCTGGTGGCTGCCAAGCCCCCCTTCAGTCCTCTACTCTGGGAGTTCATGAGGAACGTCTACCCTGGAGGAATCAGCTGCATCGTCTGCAAGGGAGATTGGCTACTCAGACTGGGTCAGTACCATGGTGGCAAATTACCAGTGAAGGCTGCTGAGGGGAAGATGGCTCATAATAATATTTTGAATGGAGTGTAATAGATGTAATGTAGTGAATGGAATGGTGTCAAACATATGGTTGATACCATTCCATTGACTCCATTCCAGCCGTTATTATGAGCCGTTCTCACCTCAGCAGCCTCAACTGAAAATAACAGTTTTGGGGGTATTTAGATATTATTTTATTTATGTTGCACTGGGATAGGTTAACAGAAATTATTTGAATCATATGTTGACTTTTGGGGGTTTACCTAAACTAAAATAGTGTTTTTAATCATTGTGTTCGCACCTGTGTCGGTCAAGTTCAAGGTAATGGTCTACATGTGTTGTCCAGGTGTGGGTCCAGCCTACGACCGCGTGGGGACCAAGGACAGCATTATGATCCGAGTCCCTGACCACACCGTCACCGGACACCTGTGTGACATCACCGGCCCACTCGCCATCACCTCAGCCAATCCCAGCGGAGAACCCGACAGCACGCACCACGACATGGTCATCAGGTAACAGTTTAGTATAATACTCACCTGTACTCAAGCGTGTTGGTGCTTATTGATAAAACATTATAGTGGTAAATGATCACCATTTATAACATGTCATAAATGGTGCACACTGCAGCTCCAATCTAATAATTAGACATTTCCACAGCTATGCTGCCTTATTCAGGGTTTCATCAAATTATGACTATTTAACCTGGAGAGAACTATTTGATGTGATGCTGAGAGTGATGTCATTATTGAAGTATTTCTGCATCCAGGAGTCTTGTTATAGACCGGTTTGATCTTCCCTGTCAGACTGGTTTGGTATCAGTCAGCCTGCTGTGTAAATGTACAGTTATGCTAATGTATCTGTGTTAGTCCTCTACTAGTTATTGGGTAATAATGTATCTGTGTTAGTCCTCTACTAGTTATTGGGTAATAATGTATCTGTGTTAGTCCTCTACTAGTTATTGGGTAATTATGTATCTGTGTTAGTCCTCTACTAGTTTTCTAGGGAGTTTTTCCTAGCCACCGTGCTTTTACACCTGCATTGTTTGCTGTTTGGGGTTTTAGGCTGGGTTTCTGTACAGCACTTTGAGATATCAGCTGATGTACGAAGGGCTATATAAATAAATTTGATTTGATACTAGTTATTGGGTAATAATGTATCTGTGTTAGTCCTCTACTAGTTATTGGGCAATAATGTAGATGATGTTCTTTACTCTGGATGCTGTTCTGAACCTGAACCTGTACCTGAACTTACTCTCAAACTGTCTTCCTAATACTGATAGTGATACTGTCTCCTCTATCTGTGTGTGTTTCAGTCGTCTGGGCCATAAGATCCAGGGTGTTTTGTGTGACGGGGATTCCAACGAGGTCGTAGCCTCCACAGTGGTCAACTGCCTCAAGATAGATGAAGGTATGATGTCACAGTGCAGTACAGAAGCCCACTACAATAAGTCATAACTAACCTTTTACGATGTGTGTTGTCCCACCTAGGGTTGCAACATTCCAATAACTTTCCCCAAATTCCCAGGTTTTCCAGATACCCTAGTTGGAAGATTCATGGATTTCAGAAGGATTTAAGTAGGAATTTCCGAAATCCTCCAACCAGGAATTTAGTTGAAGTTACTGAGACTTTGCAACCCTAGTCCCACCCAATGGCACCTTGTGTGTCAATGATCACTTAGTCATAATTGTTTCCTTCTCCCCCAGGTACAATTAGCATCGTGAGGGAGGGCTGTGTCCCGGCTATCAAGGTTCGACAGATCTTTGAGAGGGTGAAGAGCAGTATGCTATGAAGAGGACCTTCCCACTCCATCCTCTCCTACATTCTCGCTTCCATCCACCTCTCCTTCCCCCATTCCCTCCATCCTATGTTGACCAATGATGATGCTCAGATCAGATACTGGACCCACACATCTCAGGCCACCAGCAAATGAAGAGTGCTCTCTTGAAGATAACTGAAGATTAAATGTGAAGAGTGTAAAAAGGTGGCATAATTGTTGTAATGTTGGGTTAACTGAATGCTAGTCAATTCGGTGTGATGAGAAGACTGTAGTGAAAGCCAAATGCAATCTTTGCTGACTTTATTGTTATAATAAATGTTTTAATGGGGGAAATTACCTATGTATTCAGTATATTTGTTGTAGTTTTAGAGGTATGATACAGATGTTGTGAACTCTAGATTGATGTTAGATTTATGTTCTGTAATAACGTGCTACCAGAAAACTTGAGGTTAGAAACACCATAATACCATGATGTTGAATTAAGTCTAAAATTAGCATTTACTCAGGACTATGTACTGTGGATGAATGTGTGATGCTTCTGGGGAGAAATGAAGGATGATTTATTGTAATGGTGTGGTAAGATTTATATGGGATTTAATGTATTGTTCCATATGGGAGATTTACACACGCCAAACAGCATACATGCAACATTTACATTTCTATCATTTGTCCTGACAATGTGTTGCAATGGTTATATGTGTATATGTATGTTATTGTTTAAATCTATTTCACATTAAAACTCAAATAAACTAACATCTCTAGTTTATTTTCTGTTTTTAATACCGTAATCAATATTTCTCAACAATGAATAAACAAGTGTCAATGATCAGTCTAAAACAAGATGAGTCCACCACAAGACCCAGCATCTGAACAGATAAAAACCACATTAATAAATAGAACATTATTATAGGAACTCCATGTATGAAACAGGTCTGCAGAACTATGGAGTAGGGCTCTTTTGCGTCTAGTTTTAGAGGATACTTTATATCCTGCTTTTAACGTTACAGCAGACACTGGGGAAATCCACTTCCTGCATATTTTGTCAACTAGAAACCAATTCTCATTTGCAATGAATCCTGGGCAAGAGGAAATACAGCTAAGATAATAACATTTTCATTCAAAATAGTCTCCAATAGAAATGGGACATTCCAGTAGAGATCTGAGGTGCATGCATTGATTTCGAGGTACATGTAGGCTATAGAAAGTCATATCCATCACCATTCAAAATGGCCTCCAACAGAGCTGGGACATTCCAGTAGAGATCTGAGGTGCATGCATTGATTTCGAGGTACATGTAGGCTATAGAAAGTCATATCCATCACCATTCAAAATGGCCTCCAAAAGAGCTGGGACATTCCAGTGCATCTCTGCGGTGGGGTTCTAGTAGTCTACACAGGAGCTCTGCTTCACAAACACACATAACCACAGGATGCAGTCGAAATAGCAATAGCCTTCAATTCCTACTTTATTGACTCTGTCAGGGTAATGACACAGAACCCCTCCACTGGTTTCTTGGGCTCAGTGCTAGTGAATGACGCTCAACCTGTCGTCATCATAAGGGAGGATTCTGAGTCAAAGGTTAACAAGGTGATTAGCTCAATAAAGAACTCTAAAGCCAAAGATGTGTTTGGGCTGGACTCTACCTTTCTTATTAAAAACTACAAAGAGTCACTCATTGGCCCCATTACTAAGGTCACCAACACATCTATTGGTCTGGGGGTGTTTCCAAGGGTATGGAAGTCGGCCATAATAATGGCCATCTTTAAATCGGGCGACCCTGCTGACATGAGTAACTACAGGCCATTAGTATACTACCTGTGGTGACAAAGGTTGTTGAAAAGTGTGTAGCAGAACAACTGATCACCCACTTCAACAACAGCCCCATTCACATTACACTCCATGCATTTTGGCTTCAGAGCGAAACACTCCACAGAAACGGCCAACTGCTTTCTTCTGGAAAATATGAAGTCCAAGATGGACAAAGCGGGAGTTGTTGGGGCTGTGTTTCTGGACCTAAGGAAGGCTTTTGATACTGTTAACCATGAGATTCTCATCACAAAGTTGTCCAAGTTCAACTTTTCCCCCGATGCCTTGAGATGGATGAAATCCTACCTTGAAGGCAGAACTCAGTGTGTCAGAGTGAGCATTGAGCTGTCGTCCACTCTTAGCTATGATGTGGGCATTACATTTACATTTACATTTAAGTCATTTAGCAGACGCTCTTATCCAGAGCGACTTACAAATTGGTGCATTCACCTTATGACATCCAGTGGAACAGTCACTTTACAATAGTGCATCTAAATCTTAAAGGGGGGGGGGAGAGGGAATACTTATCCTATCCTAGGTATTCCTTAAAGAGGTGGGGTTTCAGGTGTCTCCGGAAGGTGGTGATTGACTCCGCTGTCCTGGCATCGTGAGGGAGTTTGTTCCACCATTGGGGGGCCAGAGCAGCGAACAGTTTTGACTGGGCTGAGCGGGAGCTGTACTTCCTCAGTGGGTAGGGAGGCGAGCAGGCCAGAGGTGGATGAACGCAGTGCCCTTGTTTGGGTGTAGGGCCTGATCAGAGCCTGGAGGTACTGAGGTGCCGTTCCCCTCACAGCTCCGTAGGCAAGCACCATGGTCTTGTAGCGGATGCGAGCTTCAACTGGAAGCCAGTGGAGAGAACGGAGGAGCGGGGTGACGTGAGAGAACTTGGGAAGGTTGAACACCAGACGGGCTGCGGCGTTCTGGATGAGTTGAAGGGGTTTAATGGCACAGGCAGGGAGCCCAGCCAACAGCGAGTTGCAGTAATCCAGACGGGAGATGACAAGTGCCTGGATTAGGACCTGCGCCGCTTCCTGTGTGAGGCAGGGTCGTACTCTGCGGATGTTGTAGAGCATGAACCTACAGGAACGGGCCACCGCCTTGATGTTGGTTGAGAACGACAGGGTGTTGTCCAGGATCACACCAAGGTTCTTAGCGCTCTGGGAGGAGGACACAAGGGAGGAGGACACAAGGGTCAAGACTGGGGCCCCTCCTGTTCAGCCTGTACATTAATGATCTGCCTTTTGTCTGTACTGGTTCTTAAGTTCAAATGTATGCAGATGATACAGTGATATATGTGCATGCAAATAGCAAGCAACAAGCTGCACAAGAACTCACTACTGTAATGGTCCAGGTTACAAAGTGGCTCAGTGACTCGTGTTTGCATCTCAATGTGAAAAAAACTGTTTGCATGTTCTTCACAAAGAGGGCAACAGATGCTACTGAGCCAGATGTCTATGTGTCAGGGGAGAAACTCCAGGTGGTATCTGATTTTAAGTACCTTGGCATTATACTTGATTCCAACCTCTCTTTCAAAAGCATGTGAAAAAGGTCATTCAGATAACCAAATTCCACCTAGCTAATTTTCGATTTATATGAAATTGTTTGACTACAGAGTAAGCAAAACTGTACTTTAAATCTATGATACTCCCATTCTTGACATACTGCTTGACTAGTTGGGCCCAAGCTTGCTGTACAACATTAAAACCTATTCAGTCTGTCTACAAACAGGCTCTCAAAGTGCTTGATAGGAAGCCCAATAGCCATCATCACTGTTACATCCTCAGAAAGCATGAGCTCCTGAGTTGGGAAAATCTTGTGTAATACACCGACGCATGTCTTGTATTCAAGATCCTAAATGGCCTGGCTCCCCCTCCAGTCAGTATTTTTGTTGAACAGAAAACCCAAACATTTGGCAGCAGATCCACAAGGTCTGCCATGAGAGGTGACTGTATAGTTCCCTTAAGGATAAGCACCTTTAGTAAATACACTTTCTCTGTGAGAGCTTCCCATGTCTGGAATACACTGCCATCAGACACACATACCATATGACACTTTTCTACATTGTATATTAATCGTGAAGACCTCAAAACTATGAAATAACACATATGGAAACTTGAAGAAACCAAAAATGTGTTTAAACAAATGAAAATAGGACTGACATTAGGGCTTGCCCTATTGGCTGGGGCAAGTGAACTGAGCAGTCACGACAGTTGCAGTCACGCAGAGGTTTCCCCATTGGGAAGGTGATTTTTTGCAAATAATTCCGATAGCCTAAAACTGATATATCTGGTTCTTCCCCATTGTTTAAGTGAAAGATAGACAATTTATGGCATTTATTGCAGTCGGGCAAGTTGAGCCTGTTACATGTGCTTTGTACAGTGTCTAGTAAAAGTCTACATGCCTATTGCACAGGTTCTACATGGCGATACCATTCCCAAGAGCCTCTTTCACCCCTCAGAAACTATCTCACCCCTTTCTCAGCTCTCAGAACCTCTCTCACCCCTCTCTCACCACCACAGGATGGTGGGAGGAGCTATAAGAGGATGGGATCATTGTAATGGCTGGAATAGAATATGGAGCGTTATCAAACACATCAAGCATATTGAAACCACGTTTGACTTCATTCCATTCAAGCATTCCAGCCATTACAATGAGCCTCCTATAGCGCCTCTCACCAGCCTTCTCTGATCACCCCTCAGATGGAGACATATTCCACTTAAACAGAGGCGGTGAGAATGATGAGTTGATTGGGGGAAAATGCCCATGGCCAGGACCAACAAAGAACTCAAGGTTAGCCTCCTTATCAACATGTTTTAAGTAAGTGAGAAACACAAAATAAGAGAAAAGCAGTAAGGAAAGTGTTGTGAAGGTACACAGGAGAGGATGAGAAGGTTGATCTGGGGAAATATCCAGCAGGGCTAACAAAGGATGGATGTACTTCCTTGTAAGATGAATGACTGATAGTTACTGGCATCACTCTTCATCAGTCTTCACTGGTATCATTCTTCTTCATCCATCCTCAGCATCCAGAATGCTCATCCAAATGATTTATGTAGGTTTTACTTGACGATACCATCCCATGAGACCCTCTCACTCCTCAGAATCTCCCTCACCCCTCAGATCCTCTCTCACCCCTCAGAGCCTCTATCACCCTTCAGAGACTCTCTTACCCCTCATAACCTCTATCATTCCTCAGACCTCTCTCACCCCTCAGAACCTCTCTCACCCCTCAGAGCCTCTCTCACCTTTCATAACTTCTCTCACCCCTCAGAACTTCTCTCACCCATCAGAGTCTCTCTCACCCCTCAGAACCTCTCTCACCCCTCAGAACCTCTCTCACCCCTCAGAACCTCTCTCACCTTTCATAACCTCTATCATTCCCCAGAACCTCTCTCACCCATCAGAGTCTCTCTCACCCCTCAGAACCTCTCTCATCCCTCAGAGCCTCTCTCACCTTTCATAACCTCTCTCACCCCTCAGAACCTCTCTCACCCCTCAGAGCCTCTCTCACCTTTCATAACCTCTCTCACCCCTCAGAACCTCTCTCATCCATCAGAGTCTCTCTCACCCCTCATAACCTCTCTCACCCCTCAGAACCTCTCTCATACCTCGGAGCCTTGGCTCACCCCTCAAAGCCTCGCTCAACCCTCAGAGTCTCTCTCATCCCTCTCTCACCCCTCATAACCTCTCTCACCCCTCAGAACCTCTCTTATCCCTCAGAGCCTTTGCTCACCCCTCAGAAACTCTCTGACCCCACTCTCACCCCTCAGAGCCTCAATCACCCCTCAGAACCTCTCACCCCTCAGAGCCTCTCTCATCCATCTCTCACCCCTCAGAGCCTCAATCACCCCTCAGAACCTCTCTCACCCCTCAGAGCCTCAATCACCCCTCAGAGCCTCACTTACCCCTCAGAACTCACCCCTCAGAACCCCTCTAACCCCTCTTTCACCCATCAGAGCCTCTCTCACCCCTCAGAACCCCTCAGAACCTCCCTCACCCCTCAGAGCCTCTTTCACCCCTCAGAGCCTCTCTCAACTTTCATAACCTCTCTCACCCCTCAGAACCTCTCTCACCCCTCAGAGCCTCTCTCACCTTTCATAACCTCTCTCACCCCTCAGAACCTCTCTCACCCATTAGAGTCTCTCTCACCCCTCATAACCTCTCTCACCCCTCAGAACCTCTCTCATCCCTCAGAGCCTTGGCTAACCCCTCAAAGCCTTGCTCAACCCTCAGAGTCTCTCTCATCCCTCTCTCACCTTTCATAACCTCTCTCACCCCTCAGAATCTCTCTCACCCATCAGAGTCTCTCTCACCCCTGATAACCTCTCTCACCCCTCAGAACCTCTCTCATCCCTCAGAGCCTTGGCTCACCCCTCAAAGCCTCGCTCAACCCTCAGAGTCTCTCTCATCCCTCTCTCACCCCTCATAACCTCTCTCGCCCCTCAGAACCTCTCTTATCCCTCAGAGCCTTTGCTCACCCCTCAGAAACTCTCTGACCCCACTCTCACCCCTCAGAGCCTCAATCACCCCTCAGAACCTCTCACCCCTCAGAGCCTCTCACCCCTCAGAACCTCTCTCACCCCTCAGAGCCTCAATCACCCCTCAGAACCTCTCACCCCTCAGAACCTCTCACCCCTCAGAACCGCTCTCACCCCTCAGAGCCTCTCTCACCCCGCAGAACCCATCTCACACCCCTTTCACCCCTCAGAGCCTCTCTCATCCATCTCTCACCCCTCAGAGCCTCAATCACCCCTCAGAGCCTCACTTACCCCTCAGAACTCACCCCTCAGAACCTTGATCACCCTATTTCACCCCTCAGAGCCTCTCTCACCCCTCAGAACCCCTCTAACCCCTCTTTCACCCATCAGAGCCTCTCTCACCCCTCAGAACCCCTCAGAACCTCCCTCACCCCTCAGAGCCTCTTTCACCCCTCAGAGCCTCTCTCACCTCGCCCTCACCTCTCAAAACAACTATCAACCCTCTCACCCATCCAAATCTCTCTCACCCCTCATAACCTCTCTAACCCCTCAGACCTCTCTCACGCCTCAGAACCTCTTTCACCCGTCAGAGCATCTCTCACCTCTCAGAACCTCTCTCACCCCTCTCTCACCCCTCAGAGGCTTTCTCACCCCTCTCTTACCCCTCAGAGCCTCTCTCACCCCTCTCTCACCCCTCAGAATCTCTTTGACCCCTCAGAACCTCTCTCACCCCTCTCTCCAGAGTTGTGGACTCGAGTAGTGACTTGGTCCCACCTCTCCCTCTCTCACCCCTCATTGCCTCTCTCACTCCTCAGATGGAGATTCCTTAACGGAGGCTGTGAAGCAATATAAGGACTGTAAAGAAACATTTAGGAGAGAATGAAAAATGTTAATCTGGGGAAATGGCCATGTTCAACAAAGAACTCCTCTTGTGTGTTCTTAACCAGTCTTCACACAGGTAGAGTAGAACAAGTAGAGAATGCAATAACTGCCTTACTTTAGCTGGGCCCCATGAAGAGTACAGCAGCTAATGGGGAACCATAATAAATACAAATACAAATATATGATAAAATATACTCTATATTTAGAGAGTTAGAACATTGAGGCTTCTGCATTATTATGCATTTACAGTGACTTGCGAATGTATTCATCCCCCTTGACATTTTTCCTTTTTTTTGCATTACAACCTGGAATTAAAATAGATTTTATGGGGGTTTGTATCATTTGATTTGCACAACATGCCTACCACTTTAAAGATGCAAAATATTTTTTATTGTGAAACAAACAAGAAATAAGACAAAATAATTCCACAAGCTGCGGACCACCACCAGAATGGACCTGGGAGGTCTGGCAGTGGCTCTGTGTTCCGGCTCGTCGTCCGGTTATCCCAGCTAGTGGACCTGGACAGTAACTTGGCAAACGTTAATAACGTACAACACTGAGGTAATACATCATTACATTTCCTCCCCAAACGAGTGGCATTTGGGGCTCTACTGCTTCCTAAGTGTCAAAGGAAATGACATGAAAAATAGTGGAATAAAAACATAAAAGTATAAAAAATGTGTCTACCACACCTTAATCATCTAATTTGGACTATGTTCTATATATGTCCAAGGTCTTGGCTAAATGACTCTATCATGGCATTGTCTCTAATGGCATGTCTAGGATGATCCTACTTGCAGGTGGGTAGTTAAGGCACTTGGAAAAACTTGGCCCCTGAAGGCCCTCTACCTGTGTCCGTTCAGATAGGACAGGTTAAGCCTGATACAGAGGCTATTTCTTTTGGGCTATTGCCTGTGTACATTTGGTAAATCTACTTGTTTATTTAGTATGACATGGTGCTTCCACCATTGGATCACCAATATCCAAATATCAACTTTACAACAGCCGCTAATTAATCAGTTACCTCTACAATCTCGTTCTAAACCACACCAATCTTAGTTGAGTATTTATTTACTAGAAAGATAAAATGTTGATAAAAGATACACATACACAAAAACACATTATAGGCTATTGATAAGAACTTTGTCAGGATTTGGCCAGGGTTTTTCCGGTTTTTGGTCACTAGATGCCCCCATTGTGCCTTTTGACCTTTTGTTTACCCTTGATCCCCATTATTATTTGCACCTGTGCCTCGTTTCCCCTGATTGTATTTAAACCCTTTGTTTTACTCAGTTCTTTGCTCTGTGTTTGTATGTTAGCACCCAGCCCTAGTACTCTGAGAACTCTTGTTGATCCCGGTGGACTCTCTTGTGGAATTCTGTTTTTTTTGTTCTTGTTTGTTTGCGTTTGAGTATCTTTTGAGGCTTTTTGTGCTATACCTTCCACCTTGAGGATTTACCTTTTTGTCTTGGAGGATTACCTTTGTTTAGTGGAATTCCTTTTGAGGTTGTGGAGTTACATGTTTTCCTGAAGAACTTCACTTTTTACTTCATTAAATACACCGTCTCAAGTACTGCTGTGTCTGCCTCATCTTCTGGGTTCTGCTGACTATTCGTGGCTCAGTTGGTTTAGTGACTGTTTCTCACTCTGGAGACCCGGGTTCGTAACCGGGTCCTGACAAACTTAGTATAACGGGCCAACACACTATGGCGCGTGTTACCCAAAATTGGGATTTAAAAGAGATAAACACGAGATAAATATACATTTGGGTGAATTTGTCAGCTATGCTTATTCTAACCCTAGCCTTGCCCCAAACTGCCGCTCTTATGGGGTAGAATATAATGATGTAATTACGTGGGGAAGGTCTCTGTGGATTCTCCACGTGGATCGTCCAGGCTGCTCAATGACTCATTTCTCCGGCGCAAACTCTCTGGTCGTCCTCACGATGTCAGTGTCCTTTTGGCTTCGGAGTCTGTTCCCTCGCCCTTGTTCTGGAAGGGCTCTTCTGAGGACAGACAGCTAGGGTAGGAATGAAACAGTGTAGATACCACGATTCGATGGGAGATGAATGCTAGGTGGTTCGACTTGAATTCACCCGCTTAGACACAGCTACTCATCCATAGCTTGGGTAGAAAAATATTTCTTTGTCTTCATCTTGTGTTGCGTTTTGAGTTTGTTGCCTTTTTAGACCTTGGCTGCAGCTTGGGTCACGTAGTCTCATCTGTAAATTCTTTACTCACAGGTTTTATACCCTCGTGTCAGAAGTGTGCGTAACCGCAATTGTTGGGGCGTACCAAGTTATGGGCAAGGTCTAGATTTGACTCAAATCCAATTTTAGACAACGAACTTCACATTTCATCTTTACCGAAACATTCTCTTTGATTTGGACATTTTCCATACAACGTACAATGTATAAACATCAAACATATACTAGGTAAACTGTTGACGTTACAATGTTTTCGTAATAACGTAATCTATTAACCTTTAATAACAAAACAAAAATGACATACATTTTCATATTCCATCTATCGTCATGACCACCATTGTGGCTGACGGAAACCATTGTTCCAAAGTCCCTTTATTTCATGTTTAATGTTCTGAGGCTGGTTCTCCATAGTAACAGCACAAAGGAATTTGTCTGTGGTCTGAGATTTACCAGGGGCGTGAGGGGTCATAAAACCCCCACATCTTCAGACCCCTAGATCTCTCCTCCTCTGTTGGGGTTGAGAGACAATCTGTAGGGTTGTGGTCTCCTGTAACCTGACCTGATCAGGACATTCATGACAGTGTATATATACTGAGATCATGTGACAGATCATGTGACACTTAGATTGCACACAGGTGGACTTTATTTAACTAATTATGTGACTTCTGAAGGTAATTGGTTGAACCAAATCTTATTTAGGTGCTTCATAGCAAATGGCACGCACCATTTTTCCGTTTTTGAATTTTTTGAATTTTTTATTTTTTTCATTTCACTTTACCAATTTGGACTATTTTGTGTATGTCCATTACATGAAATCCAAATAAAAATCTATTTACAGTGCCTTGCGAAGATATTTGGCCCACTTGAACTTTGCGACCTTTTGCCACATTTCAGGCTTCAAACATAAAGACATAAAACTGTATTTTTTTTGTGAAGAATCAACAACAAGTGGGACACAATCATGAAGTGGAATGACATTTATTGGATATTTCAAACTTTTTTAACCAACAAAAACTGAAAAATTGGGCGTGCAAAATTATTCAGCCCCCTTAAGTTAATACTTTGTAGCGCCACCTTTTGCTGCGATTACAGCTGTAAGTCGCTTGGGGTATGTCTCTATCAGTTTTGCACATCGAGAGACTGACATTTTTTCCCATTCCTCCTTGCAAAACAGCTCGAGCTCAGTGAGGTTGGATGGAGAGCATTTGTGAACAGCAGTTGTCAGTTCTTTCCACAGATTCTCGATTGGATTCAGGTCTGGACTTTGACTTGGCCATTCTAACACCTGGATATGTTTATTTTTGAACCATTCCATTGTAGATTTTGCTTTATGTTTTGGATCATTGTCTTGTTGGAAGACAAATCTCCGTCCCAGTCTCAGGTCTTTTGCAGACTCCATCAGGTTTTCTTCCAGAATGGTCCTGTATTTGGCTCCATCCATCTTCCCATCAATTTGAACCATCTTCCCTGTCCCTGCTGAAGAAAATCAGGCCCAAACCATGATGCTGCCACCACCATGTTTGACAGTGGGGATGGTGTATTCAGGGTGATGGGCTGTGTTGCTTTTACGCCAAACATAACATTTTGCATTGTTGCCAAAAAGTTCAATTTTGGTTTCATCTGACCAGAGCACCTTCTTCCACATGTTTGGTGTGTCTCCCAGGTGGCTTGTGGCAAACTTTAAACGACACTTTTTATGGATATCTTTAAGAAATGGCTTTCTTCTTGCCACTCTTCCATAAAGGCCAGATTTGTGCAATATACGACTGATTGTTGTCCTATGGACAGAGTCTCCCACCTCAGCTGTAGATCTCTGCAGTTCATCCAGAGTGATCATGGGCCTCTTGGCTGCATCTCTGATCAGTATTCTCCTTGTATGAGCTGAAAGTTTAGAGGGACGGCCAGGTCTTTGTAGATTTGCAGTGGTCTGATACTCCTTCCATTTCAATATTATCGCTTGCACAGTGCTCCTTGGGATGTTTAAAGCTTGGGAAATCTTTTTGTATCCAAATCCGGCTTTAAACTTCTTCACAACAGTATCTCGGACCTGCCTGGTGTGTTCCTTGTCCTTCATGATGCACTCTGCGCTTTTAACGGACCTCTGAGACTATCACAGTGCAGGTGCATTTATACGGAGACTTGATTACACACAGGTGGAGTGTATTTATCATCATTAGTCATTTAGGTCAACATTGGATCATTCAGAGATCCTCACTGAACTTCTGGAGAGAGTTTGCTGCACTGAAAGTAAAGGGGCTGAATAATTTTGCACGCCCAATATTTCAGTTTTTGTTGGTTAAAAAAGTTTGAAATATCCAATAAATGTCGTTCCACTTCATGATTGTGTCCCACTTATTGTTGATTCTTCACAAAAAAATACAGTTTTATATCTTTATGTTTGAAGCCTGAAATGTGGCAAAAGGTCGCAAAGTTCAAGGGGGCCAAATACTTTCGCAAGGCACTGTAAATTACAGGTTGTAATGTAACAAAATAGGAAAAACACCAAGGGGGATTGATACTTTTGCAAGGCACTGTACATTACATAACACTAAAACATTCTATGGCAGCCATGTTAGCTCCCAATTAAGAATAAATACAAATTTGACTGCAATATTTAAACAATTCTACTGTATGTAAATGAATTAGAAGTAGAACAATATAAAAAATGCAAAAAGTTGTAGCAACATTCTAAACACAACATGCAACAATTTCAACGATTTTACAGATTTACAGTTCATAAAGGAAGTCAGTCAATTGAAACATATTCATTAGGTACTGATCTATGGATTTCGCATGACTGGCAATATTGATATGCATCTGTTGGTCACTGATACCTTAAAAAAAAGGAAACCAGCTCAGAAAACCAATCAGTGTCTGGCGTGACCATCATTTGCCTCATGCTCATCTCCTTCACATTAAGTTGCTGTTGATTGTGGCCTGTGGAATGTTGTCCAACACCTCTTCAATGGCTGTGCAAAGTTGCTGGATATTGTCGTGAACTGGAACATGCTGTCGTACACGTTGATCCAGAGCATCCCAAACATGCTCAATGGGTGATTTTGTACAGATCCTTGAAACATGGGACCATGCATTATCATGCTGAAACATGATGTGATGGCAGCGGATGAATGGCACGACAATGTCCTCAGAATCTCGTAACGGTTTCTCTGTTCATTCAAATTGCCATCGATAAAATACAATTGTGTTCATTGTCCGTACTTTATGCCTGCCCATACCCTAACCCCACCGCCACCATGTGGCATTCTGTTCGCATTGTTGACATCAACAAACTACTCCCCCACACAACGCCATACATGTGGTCTGCGGTTGTGAAGCCTGTTGGGTGTACTGCCTAATTATCTAAAGTTACACCGGAGGTGGCTTATGGTAGAGAAATTAACATTAAATTCTCTGGCAACAGCTCTGGTGGGTATTCCTGCAGTCAGCATGCCAATTGCACGCTCCATAAAAAATTGAGAAATCTGTGGCATTATATTCTGTGACAAAACTGCACATTTTAGAGTGGCCCTTTATTGTCCCCAGAACAAGGTGCACTGGTGTAATGATCATGCTATTTAATCAGCTTCTTGATATGCCACACCTGTCAGGAGGATATATTGTCTTGGCTAAGGAGAAATGCTCACTAACAGTGATATAAACAAATTTGTGCAGAAATAAGCTTTTTGTGTGTATGGAGCATTTCTAGGGAAAAAAAACATTTCAGCTCAGGAAACATGGGACCAATGCTTTACATGTTGCGTTTATATTTTTGTTCGGCGTATATGGCTCTGACCTGAACTGTGTTGAACATGACGACCCTGTTATAATGGCAGCTTTCTGACGCTCTGTTGAGAGACGCTATCAACACTGTCATTCCTTATTGGTACAGATGAAGGATCTTAATTTAACCCTGCTTCCCACAGCAGGAAACTAATCCTGCAGAAACAGGAAATCACATTCTGATGTTGATTAATTTAAACTTTCAAAGTGACATGGTAGTTTACAGAAGAACTGTAAATGTGAAGTTATAAAACGTGATGACCCACCTATGTCGTGAATATACTTGGCCTGTTTGAATGAATAAATACAAGTGTCTGCATCATGTCCTCTTCACAGAAGGCCAATACTTTAACCCCATTGTCATAACTAGAATGTTCAGGCTGGTATGTCTGGGGAACTTTGGAGTGAATACAGCGGGCCTACAGTATAGTTCTCTTGGCCCATAGTTCAATAGTTCCACCCTATCTAGAGTTGTGTAAGGCCTATACCTTAGGATGATCCAAGGAAAGGGTAGATGGTTTTTGAATAATTTAATTAAGAAAGAGATAATAATTTATTGGGGTCAATTTCCAATTATTATTAGTCAATTCTATAGTTTGGGAAACACCAGTGATTTAAGTTAGAAGGTAATGTCATCTAAAACAATAACATGTTTCCATTAAGTGGAACTATGTCCAAAATTGAAGTAGATCCAAGTAAATGTTTTTAGTACCAGCAGCAACTTTTTGAAGGACCTAGCAGATTTGTTAACCAACAGGTTTCATATTTTGACTAGCTGATGTTACAGGGACAGTCAGTACAGGACATACCAATTTGTAAGTCGCTCTGGATAAGAGCGTCTGCTAAATGACTTAAATGTAAATGTAATATGTCATTGCAATAGGTCAAAATGATAAGATTCCAAGAAAGGGGCTCTGGGATTGTTTACTTTAGAAGCCGCCTATTCTGCTTAACAGGACACTGTATCATCTGATGTGTCTGAAGTAAGATGTTTTAAGACTGACTAAGTTTACCAATGATTCTGTATCTCTCCCTTTGAAAGGCTTCCTGAGGCAGGTGCCTTAATTATAAGCAGGTTTAGCATAGGTGGAGTTGCGGTATAAGTTAATAGACCAGTTCCAAACCCCTCTGCTAATAACAGCTAGTTTCAGGTTTGACTACATTTCCCTCCCATTAGGCTCTTCTTCTCTGATGACTTGATCCACACTGTGGTTAATGCACCACTTTGTTGCCCTTCCCGTCCCCACTCAGACCACACCCAGACAGTCCATTAACATTTTGCCATGAGAAATAGATTTTTGCTAAAAAACAACTATTTTTGTTTCTTTTTGACCCCTTTAACAGAAAAGTATTACAGTAAGGTACCAGTTGTTAACTAGAAATCATTTAATAGTGAGATAAAACAGAATAAATCAAATAAAAACAGCTGCATTGGGCCTTCAACATGCAGGAAATTAGTTTTAAATGCAATAGAAAATCTGTGGGGAAACCTGGGCTTGGTTTGCACTCTGTTCACCCTGACCAAAAGTTACACTTCCAGTGTAGCAAGTAAGACATTTGACTGCTTTTGCGAGTCCCCAGTATAGCTCCTAGTCCTAAACTAATCTACTGTAATTATTTGCTGTTTGGTTATTGTTTTAAAAAATCACCTGCTTAATGCGGCAACCCTGGAGTAGAGCAGGCTCAACTTGCCCGGCTGCCAGAAATGCCAGAAATTGTCCATCTCTTAAACAATGCGGATTAACCAGAAAACTCAGTTTGAGGTTTACTGGAATTCTTAACAGTTTTGTTGTTTTCAACAAACAACTTTAGAGGCTTTAGAAGCAAGCTCAACTTACCAAATTACCATATTTTTTTGCATTAACCAACATACAATTTTGGAACTTCAAGAAGCTATTTTGATAAATGTTATTGGTACTAGAGTCATGAAAAGTTCAGAGAGCATTGAGGGGAGTTACTTCTTTAAATAAATGTACAAAAATATAAATTGGCAAAAATGGAGTTCATTAGACAGTGACGATATAAACCTTCATAAAAATATGTTTGATCATAATATTTTATATGAGACATACTAGGATAATCCAAATATAAGGAAAAATAACAACAAATAAACGTTCCCACTCCTTTCTTTTTGTATAGAATATGCTTTGATTGTTGATCAATATACTATTATGAAGTCGTCAATAGACAGTTTTCCATGCCAAGTATTGTTTTTACGATACATTTCTCAAAGCTCATACACTCATGCAATACAGGCCTACTTCTTTAGACGGTTTTAGGCTATATAAAAAGTGTTGTAACTCAGTCAGAAATCAGACTTTTCACATAGATCTTCCGCCGGAGACCCCAAGGATGCCCACAAAGTTGTAGCCTGATGTTGAATAAGCCGAAATGTCAAAGCTAGTCACGTCCTTCTTATCTATGTGAAAATGCTGAAAATCTGAAATGGACACCTTTTTTGTTATTGTCTTTTAAAGGGGCAATCTGTGATTGCTACATCATTTTTTTTGAGAGAGACAAATAATCATGTGTTTTTGCAAAATGCTATATTTCCACCTCACTCTCAGAAAAATAGGTAGTACTGCTAGGTTTTACACTCTCAAATGTAACAAATAACTACATTAAAAATATATAAAAAAAATATTTTAAAATTTTAAAAATAATAATCATATTATATTTGACATTTTAGTGATTGAGCAGATGCTCTTATCCAGAGCGACTTACAGTAAGTGCATTCATCTCAAGATTGCTAGGTGAGAAAAGCACATATCACAGGACATGAACAACAATGGATATATAGCGTTTTGCAAAAAATACAAAAATAAATGTCATACACATGTAAAAATCTATGTGATGGCAAATGTGAAAACGGTAATATTTTAGACACACATGAAGGTACCCATAAGCAATCATTTCTGACAAGAAAAACACAAATGTGAAAACGGTAATATTTTAGACACACATGAAGGTACCCATAAGCAATCATTTCTGACAAGAAAAACACAAATGTGAAAAGTTGGTGGATATAGCTTTTTGGAAATAAACTCTTCAATTGAAAACAAACACTGTAGGCTATAGCCTCAAAACATGGTCAAAACGATACGTTTTACATAATGGATGATCAGTCTTTGCATCAATAGTACTGTCTATAAATTTGATGGTTACATTTATTTCAGCCCCATTCCGCAGCTGTTTACCAAAACCAGGCAGGGTGAACACTTTGTTATTGTTTTAACTGGAGATTGTCCATTTGAACAGAGAGATGAAACTCATAATGCACTTTGTCTTGGTCATTTATGTATCACAGTTCCACTTCATGGTCATGGAAAGGTAGTCTAACGTGAGACAGATGCACCACATAACATATCATAGGTTGCACAGAAGGAAGCCTGGCATTGACTCTGTGTGGTTGATGTTGTTACAATTTGAAATTCACCGGTGAGAAACACACACACACACACACACACACACACACACACACACACACACACACACACACACACACACACACACACACACACACACACACACACACACACACACACACACACACACACACACACACACACACACACACACACACACACACACACAGTTTGATAAAAGGCCTGAAAAGCACTGGCCCGCCGGGCAAGTCAGCAGTATTTGTTGGTTGTCCAAATGTTAGGGTCACTTGCCCCAAAATGTGAAACTAGTTGTTTGAACGCAAAAATGGCATCATAACATGTCTGTTAACATGTCTGTTAATCAAACAACAGCAAGGAAACAGAAAAATCTAATTTAATGGCCTGCTACATTGTATGCATAACATTTGCAGAGTGAGACATGCACCTGTGTAATGATCATGCAGTTTAATCAACATCAGGTGGATGGATTACCTTGGCAAAGGATGAATGCTCACTAACAGGGATGTAAACACATCTTTGCACACAATTTGAGAGAAATAAACTTTTTGTTGTATATGGAATATTTCTGGGATATTTGATTTCAGCTCATGAAAAATGGGACCAACACTTTACATATTACGTTTGTATTTTTGTTCAGAATACAGTGTCTTCATCAATATTGACACACTGACACCATCCATCCAGTGTCTGATTCTGAGAGAAAAAGAGCAAACAGAGAGGGCAGTAAAGGCAAGTAAGTTTCCCCTTTCCCCTCCCAGCATCACTCAATGCTGCCTTCAAGAGCTCACTGGTCTCCCGACCCCGCCTCCATGGGAGGGGCCACAGAAGGAGGATATTAACACGGTAGCGTTCGGAGTGAATAGGAAGACCTACTATTGGAACAAGGTGAGATTAACGTTGTCTATCAATACTGCATTTATGTAGCCTAAGTAAACAGTTTAGCATTAATGTTGTATTTGGAGTTTAATGTAACACAATAGCTGTGGATATGTGATGACTGGTTCACATCTAACAGCCGATACTGTTTTCGGCAGTTGTAAGACTCAGCTCTGCTGTTTGAGGTAACGTTAGTAAAATTCCACATGTTAATTAGCTAAAGACTTGCGACGAGACGGATAGGCTACGTTTTACCAAAATAACAGTGCGCTTTCTGTGTTCCAGTTATTATTTTTGCTGCAGTTTTTTTACATAAAAAAACGTGGTGTGTAACCTTTTAATATAGCTTGGCAAGTCAGTTAAGAACATTCTTATCTTGGCTAGCAGTTAGGCTAGCTTGCTGCTTTGTGGTCTGTTTCTGGTGCATGATTTTCATGATTCTCGTTTGCTACGACACCTGACTACAACAGTGGCAACTTTGTTTTCGTAACGTTTAACCCAAAGTCCGGCAGAAGGCGATATTGAGTCGTGTAATTTTTACCATCCAAGGAGCCGTCAATACATTAGTATCCCTTGTGGACCGGCTCGTACCGAAAGGCTTCGATTTCCTCATGAACTTTATTTAATGCAGAGGGGGTGGGTATGCCTACTTTCCTTATGAAACACCATTTTCCACCACTATGCTAATCCCAGATGGTGCATTCAGCCACTCGGGTTTAAACTCAGACCAGAGCTGTTAGAATACCCATACTAACATACTGTATACGACATACTTCATGAGTATATACTATTAGTTCATTTTAGGATACTGTAAACGAACAGTCCTTTCAGTTGAGTTTACTAAATGAGCTCTTTGCCAGTCTGTCTGTTTTGTAAATTCAGAGCGTTTAACTCTCGGGGTCGCACCCTGGACCCTCCAGACCGAGGAGTAGGGTTGATTTGAGTGTTGTGTATAACCGGAGTCAAGCACCCAATCTAACGTTGACTAGCTACTTCCAGACACGCATGAGACCACAGACTATTTTACTCGCCCTAGCAGAGCCGTTTAGGCAGTTCTCATGTCCGTTGGTGACTGCAACTGTTGCTGGCAACAATTTAATTACGTTTTGTTTGCTGACACCGCCCATATTCAACTGGTGTTGAGCGCTCGTAAATGTAATTATTCTGCGTTTATAGGAGTGTGCTCTGAAATGGGAGTAACATTAGATGGCCAGAGCGAATATACGAAAGCCCCTGAATGTCGATTGAGAACGCACAACGACTACACTATTTAGCTAAACTAAGAATGAGTCAAGACGATATGTAGTTAGTTAATATAATGGCACGTTTGATATATAAGTAGCCAACTAACGTTAGGTGGCTAGCTAACACAAAATTACCGGTACTATTGTAAAGTTATGCTATGTGTTTAGTAATTTGTTAGCTATGCTGTCCTTATCAGCCAAGGTAACTTAATTTTAAAATTCTTACTTTATTACATTGCTCAACATTTTCATAAATTTGTAACTCGTTAAAGCACTACATTTGTATTCGCTCTTTATACGTCCGCTGCATATTTCCTTCAAATCTGAAAACTACGGGAAGCCACAGCCATTTACATATTAAGAATTTCATTACGGGACCTAAAGTACTGAAATAGTGTCCTCTGCATGTCGTAGTAAATTCGCCAAAATATTAAGTATACATCTGGGAACTTTTGGCATACGCACTATATCCATACTATGACTAATAAGCATACTATATACTCAATTACGTCACAAATGGTATGAGTATTCGAACACAGCTCAGGGGTTCCGTTTCTTTTAGCGTGCTGCGTTAGCAACATCGCATTAGTGGAAACCAAGACTGTTTTAAAGGCAGACCTGGTTGTAACTAGATATGTTCGCGTCATATCGGAACATTTTAGCTAATCCTTAACTTATGCAGCAGGTTAGGAGAATTAGATTATCTTAACCTGTTGTAGGCCTATCTTAACCGTGCTTTAGAATGATCAGTGACCCGATGCTTATCACATCATCTCTGGGGATTCTGTACTTTTCCACCCTCCCTCCACACCTGGCTCTCTACCTGTACCAGGTGTTGTTGACTAGAGTCATTGGTGTGTTGCCTGGACACAGTCCTTTAGAGACTGATGTGGTGATACTCAGGAGGCCAGTGTTTCTCATTTGGCACTCACTCGGTTAAAGCATTCTGCCCACATCCCTACAGAAATGGGATAATGCCATTGCGCTTTATTTTAGAAATGATCATGGCCCTGTTCCAACATCTCCAAATCATACAGCATTATTAGTGTGTTTTTGCTACCATAAGGTGACTGGAGAGAATTTAAGGCGGGTTATAGCCTCGCAATATGGACGTGTGTGTATCGCGTACGACAGTTTGCTAAACCCCCAATTTGTTGCGCATGCAAATCCTAGAATCTCCACCTTTGCCAGAATTTAGTAAGCAATTTACTCTGTTGATAAATGAGGCCTCAGGCCTTTAAATGTTAGATTCTGCTGCTGGGAAGTCATGCTCACCGGTCTTCGTTGTCCCAAATTGCACCCGATTTCCTATGTAGTGCACTCCATTAAACCAGGGCTCTGGTCAAAAGCAGTGCACTATATTGGGAATAGGGTGCCATTTGGGGACACTGTGTACCCTACCTGACGCACTACCCGACATGCCATGTGATGTGTATTGATGAGAAAACGATAGGTGTTTTGTGACAGGTACAATCTAGAATTCAGTTTAATCTAACTGCTTGTTGTGCATCACTGTCTCCATACTGTAATTATTGTCTGTCAGTTGCAGGAGTCATGGTAAAGTGCATAGCCATAGTTCTGTCAGGGTGTGGGGTCTACGATGGGACAGAGATCCACGAGGCATCTGCTGTGCTGGTCCACCTCAGCAGAGCTGGAGCTAAGGTAAGGACTCTTTAACGTTTCTATGGGTAGTTCAAACTTAAGCTTCTCATGCTAACCTGACTGTAGAAGCCCATTAATCTATAGTTAGATTCCTGTGACAACTTCAGACATCCTCTAGTCTAGAAAGTGGTGCAGAGTTGGCATTGACGTGCATGTTGTCAATCAATATGCCTCTGACTGCTCCTTTTACTGCTGTATTTCTAATCGTAGTCTCCCCCTGAGTGCTTGTCGTTGGGAATGCAGGTTCCAATCTCATTAGCATGGACACTACTATCACACTCCTTCTGGCCTGTACTGTAGATGTACAGTATTGACAGTCTAAACCCTCATCACCTCAGGTCCAGATGTTTGCCCCTGACGTGGATCAGATGCATGTGGTGAACCACTGCGAGGGGAAACCCACGGCGGAGAAACGCAACGTCCTGCAGGAGAGCGCTCGTATTGCACGCGGTGATGTGTCAGACCTTACCAAACTGGACATTACCGCTTTCGACGCCCTCGTCATCCCAGGTAAGCATTACTCCTTAATTTATACCATCATTATGTACCTCAATCACTATCACTCCATTATATACCTCCGGCACTATCATTCTTCCATTATCATCAGCATACAACCCTTACTCACCCTTTACCTTTCTGCTCTCTACTGTGCTCAACCCAACTGTTGTGTCCTGTAGGTGGTTTTGGTGTGGCCAAGAACCTGTCTGACTGGGCTGTGAAGGGGAAGGAGTACACAGTTCAGCCCCAGGTAGAGAAGCTGATTAAGGGGTTCCACGGCGTAGGCAAGCCCCTGGCTATGTGCTGCATCTCCCCTGTCCTAGCTGCTAGGGCCCTGCCCGGTTGTGAGATCACTGTGGGACAGGACAGCGAGTGTGAGAGGTGGGTTACTGTGTGTGTGTGTACAGTATGACTCTGTTTGAATGTAAGAGGTATGTGTTTTTAGCCCCTGCTGCTCTTCTCCCTCCCACCACTAGATGGCCCTATGCCCAGACGGCAACCACCATGACTGAGCTGGGCTGTAAACACGTGAATAAGAATGTGGGGGAGGTGCACGTCGACGTAAAGAACAAGCTGGTCACCACCTCTGCCTTCATGTGTAACGCTCCAATACACGAGGTGTTTGATGGGGTGGGTGTCATGGTTACAGAGCTGCTCAAACTGGCCTAGAAAGTCTGGGAATCAGAATGCTGATTTTGTCTTTGTCCCAAATGGCACCCTATTCCCTTGTTGTAGTGCTTATGGGCCCTGATCAAAATAAGTGCACTGTATAGGATGTCATTTAGGACTCTCTTAGAATCATGTTTGTTTTCCAGGAGAGCATCCTGATCTGATTTTACTACAGTGTCACTTACGGGATTGTTTAAAAAGCTGAAACAGACATCAGAAGCTACATGTTTCTGTTGCACCATATGTACTGTGATCAAAATTGTAATAAAAGTGATGTAAAATAATCAATTCTGGAATGACTTATCATTAGTGGTTCGAGCAGTGCCGCTAGGTGAAATCCAATTTGTATTTGGTGTTTTATTATTATTATTATTAGGGGTTCAGCAGTGATGCTTGTGCATCCTTATTTCGATGCCCAACTTCCACTGGTGTGTGTGGCCAAAGAGCTCTATTTTCATGTCATCCAACTAATTTAAACTGCCGTTTGATAAATGGCACTTGGATTGAAACCCATGCTATGGTCAAATTGTATGCACACCAGTGGTGGGTTTGGTGTTGCAACAAGGATGCATGAGCAGAAAAGAACCCCATGCCTACTGTAAAATATTGTGGTGGATCTTTGATGTGATGGGGATATTTTGCGTCCCCTGTAATCGGCTATTTCAAGACTCATTTCAAACCACCTTTGTAGGTGTGCTATTTTGTTTTTCCGCATTGTTTGTAATTTATTTTGTAGTTGTTGCTAACATCTCTTTATGACCGAAAATGGCTTCTGGTTATCAGAACAGCGACTTCACCTCGAACTAGACAAAGATGTATATCCTTTGCGTTGGATTCAAAGAAAAACATCTCAGACCAGGCCCAAATCCTTGTCAATCGCGTGAAGAAAGGATGGAACTCTAGCGATCGGAGATCAGAATGCCTTGTGAAAATTTGTCCAAGTGTGTAACCCGCCTCTACCGTCTATTCTATTGGCCAGTGTGCAATCACTGGAAAATAAACTGGATGAGCTCCATTTGATACTTCTGATTTTTAATTATTGACCCAAACGGGACAATAATTAAAAACGATCTTATGTTTCACCGAGTCGTGGCTGAACGACACTAATATATAGTTGGATGGGTTTTCCGTGCATCGGGAGGACGGAACATCCACATCTGGTAAGACGAGGGGTGGTGGGGTGTTGGAGTGTATTTTGTCAACAGCTGGTGCGCGATGTCTTAAGGAAGTCTCGCGGTATTGCTCACCCGAGGTAGAGTACCTCATGATAAGCTGTAGACCACACAATCTACCAAGAGTTCTCATCTATATTTTCCATAGCAGTCTATTTACAACCACAAAGCGATGCTGGCACTAAGTCCACACTCAATGTGCTGTATAAGGCCGTAAGCAAACAAGAAAATCCTCATTGCGAGTCGGCACTCCTAGTGTCCAGGGACTTTAATGCAGGCAAACTTAAATATGTTTGACCTCATTTCTACCAGCATGTCACATGTGCAACCAGAGGAGGAAAAAAACTTGACCATCTTTACTCCACACACAGATGCTCTCTGATAGCTTCCAATGTCTGGAATACACTGCCATCAGACACACACAACTGCATCACATGTCACACTTTCACAAAATGCTCGAAGACATGGCTAAAGGTAACTCACATTTGTGAACATGGTCCCTAGCTGTGTGTTGCCGCTTTCCATGTCTGTTGTCTGTAGCTTGTGAGGTGTGGAAACACTTTGTTGCTTTTATGAATTTTGTCTTGCTGCTTTTTGTCCTATGTTGCTATTGTCTATATTGTAATTGTTTTTAATAACCTGCCCAGGGACTGCGGTTGAAAATTAGCCGGCTGGCTAAAACCGGCACTTTTACTGAAACGTTGATTAATGTGCACTGTCCCTGAAAAAAATAAACTCAAACTCAAGCTTTCCCTCGCCCTACATTTGGCAAATCTGAGCATAATTATATCCTCCTGATTCCTGTTTACAAGCTAAAACTAAAGCAGCAATTACCAGTGACTTGCTCAATACGGAAGTGGTCAGATGATGCGGATGCCACGCTACAGGACTGGAATATGTTCTGGGATTCATCCAATGGCAATGAGTATACAACCTGAATCCTACTACACTGGCTCTGACACTTGTCGGATGTGACGGTGCATGCAAACTATTACAGACTACAAAGGGAAACCCAGCCATTAAAAACGTTCCACTCATGAGGCCACTAGGACATTTGACTGCAGGAAAAGGCAAGAAATCTTAAAGCACTTGGGTTGCTGCATCTGAACATTAGTAGCTTATTTCCTAAATTGAATTTCATAAAGATCTGGGCTATACAAATAAATTTGTACATTCTGGTATTAACTGAAATTTGGATCTCTAGTGACATTTTGGACAATATTGAAGGGTATGTGTTCAAAGCTGACAGGGTAGAGGTGGTGGAGTGGCCATTTTCTTTATTTTAATTCTGTCTACTAAAATCCGTGTCCCTTAGCTCACATTTTTTGGACATCTTTAAGCCTTTGTCTGTGGAAAATGTATCCATAACTTTTAACTAGTCTTCTCTTACTAAATCAGAAGTTATCCTGGGTGACCTAAATTATGATTGGGAAATGTAGGCTTCAAACAATCTAAAAGACGTGTAAAGATCCTTCAAAGTTGACTCATTGATCTTATTCTAGTGAATACACCAGAGAAATATGTTTCTATTGGTGTCTCCACCCAATATATTAGTGACCATTGCCCAGTTTGTGTTAGATGTGAGAATACAAAAATGTAAGCCTGTGTCAACACTAAAATAAACTTTAAAAACGTCAGTGAACAGGCTTTTTTACATGATCTTTATTTTACTGACCTTGATTGTTTTTAAACTATCCCTAAACCTGATATTAGCATTGAGCCTTTTTCAGATGTCTTCAATACTATTGTGGATAATAAATATGGGTTAGATCGTATGCCTGAAATTATCAGAAGTCATTAATAAAATATATGATCCTTGGGTCAAGGCCAAGAACACAGGCTTAGGTCCGGACAGTCAAGCTTTTAAGCAACTAAGGAATCATTGTGTAAGACAAATCAGAAGTTTGTATGTAACCACTATTTTGGATTGTAATGGGAACCCCGCTAAATTCTGGACAACTGTCAAATCCCTGAAGGGTTCTACTTCCTCCTCCCTGCCACAACACATTCATTCAGACACTTGCCTCATTACAGAAAAACATGTAATCATTGATGCATTTAATCACCATTTTATTTAAACTGGCTTTCTCTTTGAAATAACTTCTAACACTATTCACAATGATATTGGGTTGGATGCTAAATGATCAGACAATTGATAGTCAACTTTTCTTTCATGCTATTTACAGAACAGTAAGTCTTGAATGCTTTGCTAGCAATAGACAACAAGAAATCCAAAGGGGCTGACCAATTGGATCCCGGTCTGCTTAAGTGTGGAACGCCCATCAATGTTGGCTTAATAACCCTAGTAAATGTACAACTTTGCTCTTTTTTAAATCTGAGAAATGTTTTTTGAATGTTAACCATTAGGATTTAGGCCTGGGCATAGCACTATTACAGCAACCACGTTAGTTGTTAATTATGTAGGCAATCATTTAAATACACAAATTATATGGACCTGTCAAAAGCTTTAAAACTGTTGATCATGCTATTTTATTGAATAAATTGTCCTCGATAAGCCTGAGCTTTGACACCTGTTCATGGTTTAATGATTTTCTTAGTGACCGAACTCTAACCATCGTGATTGATGGGGTTAAGTCTGCATTTCTTGATGTACAACCGGGGTCAATTTTGGGACCTGTTCTCTTCACTATTTAAATTAACACTATTGGTCAGTCTGTTAAAAATTAAAAACTTAATCTATATGCGGATGATACTATTATGTACAATTGAAGTCTGAAGTTTACATACACCTGAGCCAAATAGATTTAAACTCAGATTTGAACAATTCTTGACATTTAATCCTAGTAAAAATTCCCTGTCTTAGGTCAGTTAGGATCACCACTTTATTTTAAGAATGTGAAATGTCAGAATAATAGTAGAGAGAATGATTTATTTCAGCTTTTATTTCTTTCATCACATTCCCAGTGGGTCAGAAGTTTACATACACTCAATTAGTATTTGGTAGCATTGCCTTTAAATTGTTTCTCTTGGGTCAAACGTTTCGGGTAGCCTTCCACAAGCTTCCCACAATAAGTTGGGTGAATTTTGGCCCATTCCTCCTGGCAGAGCTGGTGTAACTGAGTCAGGTTTGTTGGCCTCCTTGCTCGCACATGCTTTTTCAGTTCTGTCCACAAATTTTTATATAGGATTGAGGTCAGGGCTTTGTGATGGCCACTCCAATACCTTGGCTTTGTTGTCCTTAAGCCATTTTTCCACAACTTTGGAAATATGCTTGGGTCATTGTCCATTTGGATGACCCATTTGCGACCAAGCTTTAACTTCTTGACTGATGTCTTGAGATGTTGCTTCAATATATTCACATAATTTTCTCTCCTTGTGATGCCCTCTATTTTGTGAAGTGCACCAGCCCCTCCTGCAGCAAAGCACCCCCACAACATGATGCTGCCATGATGCTGTTGTTCTTCGGCTTGCAAGCCTCCCGCTTTTTCCTCATTATGACCAAACAGTTATCTTTTTGTTTCATCAGACCAGTGGACATTTCTCCAAAGAGTATGATCTTTGTCGCCATGTGCAGTTGCAAACCGTAGTCTGGCTTTTTTATGGCTGTTTGGAGTAGTGTCTTGTTCCTTGCTGAGCGGCCTTTCAGGTTATATCGATATAGGACTTGTTTTACTGTGGATATAGATACTTTGTTCCCGTTTCCTCCAACATCTTCACAAGGTCCTTTGCTGTTGTTCTGGGATTGATTTGCACTTTCGCACCAAAGTATGTTAATCTCTAGGAAACAGAACGTGTCTCCTTCCTGGGCGGTAAGACGGCTGCGTGGTCCCATGGTGTTTATACTTGCGTATAGATGAACGTGGTACCTTCAGGCGTTTAGAAATTGCTCCCAAGGAAGAACCAGACTTGTGGAGGTCTACAATTTTTTTTTCTGAGGTCTTGGCTGATTTATTTAGATTTTCCCATTATGTCAAGCTAAGAGGCACTGAGTTTTAAGGTAGGCCTTGAAATACATTAACAGGAACAACCACCAATTGACTCAAATGATGTTAAGAAGCTTCTAAAGCCATGACATCATTTTTGGAATTTTCCAAACTGTTTTAGGCACAGTCAACGTAGTGTATGTAAACTTCTGACCCACTGGAATTGTGATACAGTGAAATAATCTGCATAAACAATTGTTGGAAAAATTACTTGTGTCATGCACAAAGTAGATGTCCTAACCAACTTAGAACTATAGTTTGTTAACAAGAAATGTGTAGAGTGGTTGAAAAACGAGTTTTAATGACTACAACCTAAGTGTATTTAAACTTTTGACTTCAACTGTATGCTATTAACCTGACTGTTGATCTGGCTGTGTCAGAACTACTGTTAGATTTGATAGCTATGCAGGAAGCCCTTGCTGATTTAAAATGTGTGCTTAATACAGGCACAATGAAATACATGTTGTTTTTAAACTCTCAAAAGAATGTTTCAGATTAACTACATGTTCTCTCATTAGATGGTGCTCCAATCAAACGTGTTCCCATATATAAATATTTACGCACATGGATTGGTATGGATTTGACGTTTAAAAAACATAGATAGATATCCTACCAACGGGACATTTAAAAACTGTGATATCTTATGTTTCACCAAGTCGTGGCTGAACAACGAAATGAATAACATACAGCTGGAGGGTTATACACTGTGTCGGCAGGACAGAACAGCAGCTTCTGGTAAGACGGGGTGGCGGTCTACCTATATTTGTAGACAACAGCTGGTGCACGATATCTAAGGAAGCCTCGAGGTTTCAGTCTCCCCCTCAGGAGACTGAAAAGATTTGGCATGGGTCCTCAGATCTTCAAAAGGATCTACAGCTGCACCATCGAGAGCATCCTGACGGGTTGCATCACTGCCTGGTATGGCAACTGCTCGGCTTCCGACCGCAATGCACTACAGAGAGTAGTGCGTATGGCCCAGTACATCACTGGGGCCAAGCTTCCTGCCATCCAGGACCTCTATACCAGGAGGTGTCAGAGGAAGGCCCTATAAATAAATTGTCAAAGACTACAGCCATCCTAGTCATAGACTGTTCGCTCTGCAACCGCACGGGAAGCGGTACCGGAGCGCCAAGTCTAGGTCCAAGAGGCTTTTAAACAGCTTTTACCCCCAAGCCATAAGACTGCTGAACATCTAATCAAATGGCTACCCAGACTATATGTATTGCCCCCCCCCCCCACCTTTAACGCTTCTGCTACTCTCTGTTATCTATGCATAGTCACTTTAGTAACTCTACCTACATGTACATATTACCTCAATTACCTCGACTAACCGGTGCCCCGCACATTCACTCTGTCCCGGTACTACCTGTATATGGCCTCGCTATTGTTATTTTACTGCTGCTCTTTAATTACTTGTTACTTTTATTTCTTACTTTTTAGGTATTTTTCTTAACTGCATTGTTGGTTAAGGGCTTGTAAGTAAGCATTTTACTGTAAGGTCTACACCTGTTGTAGTCGGCGCATGTGACAAATAAAATGTGATTTGATTTGTTGAGCTGGTTAAGAAGCTAAGATTTACAGTGATCTTTTTCTATAGAAACAGATCATGCCTGACTAAGCAGTAGGAAGCAGATTATTCAGTCATAATTTTTCTGTTCCTGATTATGGCGATATTATTTATCAAAGTGCAGCTGTTACTAATCTTAAACCTTTAGAAGCCATTTACCATAGTGCTGTTTGTTTTGGTACCTGTAACAGTTTTGATAGTCATCACTGCATCCTGTATCTAAAGGTTGTCTGGACTTTGTAGACCTGTACATTTCTACATTGCTCCCTTTTTGTTTACAAGGGCCTACTTCATAAACTTCTGTCTTGCCTAACCTTGCTGTTGAAGTATAGACACCTGAGTTGCCTAACCTTGCTGTTGAAGTATAGACACCTGAGTTGCCTAACCTTGCTGTTGAAGTATAGACACCTGAGTGGCCCAACCTTGCTGTTGAAGTATAGACACCTGAGTGGCCTAACCTTGCTGTTGAAGTATAGACACCTGAGTGGCCTAACCTTGCTGTTGAAGTATAGACACCTGAGTTGCCTAACCTTGCTGTTGAAGTATAGACACCTGAGTTGCCGAACACGTTCACAGGATTGGTGGGCTCTTGAGGTTCCTCGGGTCTCCACTGAGCTAGGTAAATCTGCTTTTTAGTTTTAATGCACCTTATTACTGGAACAAGATTCAAAATACATTTAATCTTGATGTTCTGGTGCCGTTCGGGTAATTTAAAGCATTGATATGACAGTCCAAAATGTTTTTTTTTGACAGGGACACTTTAATATCAATCATATACACAGAGAGGCTAAATATAGAATTCAACAAACTCTTTCTCCCTCTTGACATTTTCATTGTCATCTGGCTCAACTTTTTCCAAAATAGTCATTCTTCGAAAGTATGCCTTTGATTTACATTCCTCTTCCATTCTTCCAACCAGTGCAGTAATCCATTTTAACCAACTATACTTCCACCGTGGATGTTTCTTTCCCTCCTGACATGGCTGTGAAAATCCTGTGCATGTTAGGATACCTTTACTCTGTTGATATTCCCATTTGAGAAAATAATATAGCACGTCTTCTTCCAATTTGGCACAGAGGCACTTTAAAGTCAGGGCAAAAGTCTTTAGAATTGTCTTATCTAATAAGAGCATTGGTCCAGTCTCTTTGGTCTTGGCCTTTCTCTCTCTGATAGTGCCTGCTTTTGATAGTAGCGATTTGTAGCCTACTCAGATCCCAAGTACTCCGCAACAGGTACAACACCATGTCATACTGTATATGACCAGAAGAGGGTAATGTAACTCCATTAATAAATACAGGTGGCAGCAAAACACTGCCATGTAGTACAGACAGCCTCTACTAGGGAATTCTACCTCATCCAGTTCAGCGTTGATAATACTGGAGAGGGATAAAAGAAATCCCAGGTTATCATCTCTGGTCCAGACAGCTGTCTCTGAGGTCCAGGGAGAGCCACTCCAGCTTCCCCCGGAGCAGCCTGCCGTACAGCTGCAGCACCTGGGTCAGACTCCGGCTCTGCTGGCTGGGACAGCCTGGCTCTGGCTCTGTCAAGTCACCCTGTGGACCAATAGACACACAGTCAAGTGTTTGTGTGGGAAGAGAGGAAGAGAGAAAGAGAGGTCTGGAAAGAATTAAAGTGGGTGTGTGCATGCGTGTGTCGTCTCACCTTGATGTCCAGTTTGGTGACTATGTGCAGGTAGTTTGTGATTCCATGCTCAAGTCTCTCCAGCAAAGATGACTGACAGCTGAGTTTGGTCTCTTTCCTCACCCTCCCTACACCTTCCAACAACACTTCCAGAGCCCCTCTCACCTCAGCACGCTTCTGCTGTAGCTAAGGACACACACACACACACACACACACACACACACACACACACACACACACACACACACACACACACACACACACACACACACACACACACACACACACACACACACACACACACAAATTGCAACTTTGACTTTATGTGTTATAGAGCGTTATACTGTAGATGTAAGTGTTATAGAGAGAAACGCTTACAGATTTGTGATCCCAGGATACCTTTAGAATCCTGACACAGGGTATCTGAAGGGAGGAGGGGAGTTGGTCTGAACCACTACAGTCAACCTGGATGGATTAAAGAAACATATTTACAAAAATATAATGTGAAGTAAAGTGTTGGTTCCATGTTTCATGAGCTGAAATAAAATATCCCAGAAATCCTCCATACTCACAAAAAGCTTGTTTCAAATTTGAGTGAGCATTTTTGAGTGAGCATTTCTCCACCAAGATAATACACCCACCTGACAGGTGTGGCATATCAAGAAGCTGATTAAACAGCATGATCATTATGCAGGTGCACCTTGTACTGGGGACAATAAAAGGTCACTAAAATGTGCAGTTTTGTCACACAACACAAGGCCACAGATGTCTCAATTTTTAGGGAGCATGCAATTGGAATGCTGACTGCAAGAATGTCCACCAGAGCTATTGACAGATAATTTAATGTTAATTTCTCTACCATAAGCCGCCTCCAAAGTTTTTTGACAGTAAGTCCAACCGGACTCACAACTACAGACCATGTGTATGGTGTCGTGTGGGCTTGTGGTTTTGTTGATGTCAACGCTGTGAACAGAGTGTCCCATGGTGGACGTGGGGTTATGGTTGGGCAGGCATAAGCTATGGACAATGAACACGATTGCATTTTATCGATGTCAATTTGAATGCACAAAAATACTGTGACGAGATCCTGAGGCCCATTGTAAGCCCCATTTTTTTTAAGGTAATGTATCTGTGACCTATTAAAACAAAGAGAGTCGAACACTCCATATGTATAACCTCCCAGTAATTGATCAGATAAATAAACACCAACGTTTCGACAAGGTGAAGTATCTGTGACCAACAGATGCATATCTGTATTCCCAGTAAGGTGAAATCCATACATAAGGACCAAATTCATTCATTTAAATATCAACTGTAATTCAGTCAAATCTTTGAAATTGTTGCATGTTGCATTTATATTTTTGTTCAGTGTACATAAAACAGATACGATAGACACAATGTGTGGATTTCTGTGTGATTGCCAAGTTTCTGTCTCTCACCATGGAAACCTCCAGGTCCTTCACGTTGTTCATGTTTCTCCTGGCGTGTGCGTTGCACACAAAGTCGATTGGTCTCGTCTTGGCATTGGGTACCTCAAAAGAAACCACGCACAACAGCAGGAGCAGAATTCCTAAAGGAGTGAAGAGCAGATATTACTTAGACGCTGGGATTACAATGGTGAATGTGTCCCACACTACAATCAAGATAGCATATATTGCTAGACCAGTTCAGTGGCTCTAAAAGAGGCAGATTTGACCACATTTACACAATCTGTTTCCACCTAATGTCTCTATTACATGGGGTGTTTTTTGGACACTTCTCGGCAACTTCTTCAACACAAGAGCCAAGCCAAGTGTTGTCTCACACTGTTTCTTAAGAAAAAAGAGTGTTTTATTATTACGGTCCATCGATTACCCAACACTCTGGTGAACTGAACGAATCGTTCTTGCTTCAATAAGTTCTCCTCAATAATAAAAAGCATGCCAAGTTAAATGTTCTGATATCCTTGTGGAAAGTTTATAATTCTATTGGTCTAAACATCATATTTCAATGTAAAATCTTAAAACGATAGGCCATACCACAAAATCAGCCCAAAATAATTACATTGCATTAGGAAAGTATTCAGACTTCTTTACTTTTCAACATTTTGTTTTTTCTCATCAATCTACACAAAATACCCCATAATGCCAAAGCAAAAACAGGTTAAGAAATTGTAACAAATGCATTAAAATAAAACAGAAATACCTGAGTATTCAGACCTTTTGCTATGAGACTTGCAATTGAGATCAGGTGCATCCTGTTTCCATTGATCATCCTTGAGATGATTCTACAACTTTATTGGAGTCCACCAATCAATTCAATTGATTGGACATGATTTGGAAAGGCACCCACCTGTCTATATAATGTCCCACAGTTGACAGTGCATGTCAAAGCAAAAGCCAAGCCATGAGGTCAAAGGAATTGTCCATAGAGCCCCCGAGACAGGATTGTGTCAGGGCACAGATCTGGGGAAGGGTACCAAAACATTTCTGCAGCATTGAAGGCGCCCAAGAACACAGTGGCCTCCATCATTCTTAAATGGAAGACGTTTGGAACAACGAAGACCGCCAAACCATCAAACTGAGCAATTGGGGGAGAAGGGCCTTGGTCAGGGAGAACCTGATGGTCATTCTGAATGAGTTCCAGAGTTCGTCTGTGGAGATGGGAGAAACTTCCCAAAGGACAACCATCTCTACAGCATTTCACCAATCAGGCCTTTATGGTAGAGTGGCCAGAGGGAAGCCACTCAGTTAAAGGCACATGACAGCCCGCTTGGAGTTTGCCAAAAGGCACCTAAACACTTTTAGAACATGAGAAACAAGAAAACAAGATTCTCTGGTCTGATGAAACCAAGATTGAACTATTTGGCCTGATGCCAGGTGTCACATCTGGAGGAAACCTGGCACCTCCCTACGGTGAAGCATGGTGGTGGCAACATCATGCTGTGGGATGTTTTTCAGCAGCAAGGACTGGGAGACTAGTCAGGTTTGAAGGAAAGATGAACGGAGCAAAGTACACAGAGATCTTTGATGAAAACCTGCTCCAGAGCCCTCAGGACCTCAGACTGGGGCCAAGGTCCACCTTCCAACAGGACAATGACCCGAAGCACACAGCCAAGACAACACAGGAGTGGCTTCGGGACAAGTCTCTGAATGTCCTTGAGTAGCCCAGCCAGAGCCCGGACTTGAACCCGAACCCGAAAATAGCTGTGCAGCGAAGCTCCCCATCCAACCTGACAGAGCTTGAGAGGATCTGCAGAGAAGAATGGGAGAAACTCCCCAAATACAGGTGTGCGAAGCTTGTAGCATCATACCCAAGAAGACTCCAGCTGTAATCACTGCCAAAGGTGCTTCAACAAAGTACTGAGTAAAGGTTCTGAATATGTATGTAAATGTGATATTTCAGTTTAACATTTTTAAGACATTTGCCAAAATAAAATAAAAAAATGTTTTTGCTTTGTCATTATGTGGTATTGTGTGCAGATTTGGAGGGGGGGGATTTAATCAATTTTAGAATAAGGTTGTAACATAACAAAATGTGGAAAAAGTCAAGGTGTCTGAATACCTCCCGAAATCACGATATAACGAATAGGATATTTACAATTAAAGTGATGCATATATTTTTCTTAAAAATGGCTATTGTTTTGCACAAACAAAAGAGCATCAATCACATTCCTAAAATATGTATTGGGGTACATTTTAAAAGATACTTTACTGAAGAGCTCAGTGACTTTCAACATGGCACCATCATAGGATGCCACCTTTCCAACAAGTCAGTTCATCACATTTCTGCCCTGCTAGAGCTACCCCGGTCAACTGTAAATGTTGTTGTTGTGAAGTGGAAATGTCAAGGAGCAACAACGGCTCAGCTGCGAAGTGGCACAGCAAGTAAAAATCATCTGTCCTCGGTTGCAACACTCACTTCCGAGTTCCAAAGTGCCTCTGGAAGCAACGTCAGCACAATAACTGTTCGTTGGGAGCTTCATGAAATGAGTTTCCATGGCTGAGTAGATGCACACAAGCCTTAGATCACCATGCGCAATGCCAAGCGTTGGCTGGAGTGGTGTAAAGCTTTCCGCCATCGGACTGTGGAGCAGTGGAAACGCGTTCTCTGTTGTGATGAATCTCGCTTCACCTTCTGGCAGTCTGACGGATGAATCTGGGTTTGACGGGTGCCAGGAGAGAGTTACCTGCCCCAATGCATATTGTAAAGTTTGGTAAAGTCTAGGCCCCCAACAAAGTCTTAAAGAAACACATATCAATGAATAATGCACAGAGTTCCCATTTGTATGTCACATTTTATGTTAGTGTATCACATTGCCAGAAAGGGTAAAATTATCACTATTCATCAATCTATACTTATTCTACTAAAATATCACTTGAGGGGTCTAATAAACCACGCTGATAACTGATCGATTAAACAAACACATAAATATTTCACATTGCATGTGTATTCCTATAGTATGATGATCGCACTACTGCAATGCGCATTTGGATACCCACTGCTTAAAGCCATAGCCCGCTCCTGTGCGCATGACGCCCCTCAATCAAGGCCTTTTCTTCCATGGTGCTCGTCCCCGTGTTCCATTTATTCCAGGAGGGATATCATAGGAGTTCGCGACACCGTTATATAGGTTTAAAGTCACTTATAGTCACCAAATCCCACTTTGCGTCTGCCTTCTTGAGCTGTTTATCCTAGGCGTGTGCCTCTGGAAACCTGTTTTGTTTGGTGAGTTTTTTTGTTTGTTGTGCCAACAATTGGACCTAATGTGCGGAAATGTTTATGATTCCTGAAATATAGCAATCCGTAGATTCACATGCCCATAAAACGTATAATATCCAGTGAGCGAGTGACGATAACCTAGCCTAACTTTTGATTAATATTTCTTTTGAAAGTAGAAGGTTGGAATAATAAATGACCAATTTAATCGAATCCAACTCACATGCGTTTTAGGCAACCGCAAAAAATGTGGACTGAACGTCATATTTGATTTACCCTGGCGTTAATGTTTGACAGCTGGCCATCCTCCTGTCAACGGTGTGCACATAAACGGTACAACTCTCTCAAAAGCAGTATGAAATGAGATCCGTGCACGGGAAAACAAATCTGAATGGAACAAGACAAACCGGTATGTTTCTTCTTTTTTTTTTTTTTTTTGCTCAAAGTAAAATATAAAATAATATGATTATCTGTTCATAATCTCTTATTTCCTATATTGCCATTATCCCTTTGAGTAGTCCTAGGCAACCTCCATTTCTTTTCATGAGTCAATAGATAATCTAATCACTAGAATATTGATAATGTATCTGGATGTATAGAGGCTATTGCCTAATCTACAACACCGGATTTTGCTTGCTAAGAAATGGCCTTTGGACATTGTGCATACTGCATGCTGGTTTGGTGAACACTATGTACTCTCATTCACCCCACTCCAACTCCTGCCACACACACTGTGAATTATGCTGATATCAAGATTAGATTAAAAAGCAGTGTTTGGTGGTTAAAGTAAAAGGCACTAGGAATAGTTCAGTGGTGAGATAAGCCACCCAGCCACAGCAGTCTTCCTATAATAACCAGTCTGGAGACACATTCATTCAAGGGTTTTTCTTTATTTTTTAAAAACTATTTCCTACATTGTAGAATAATAATGAAGACATCAAAACTATGACATAAAACATGGAATCATGTAGTAACCAAAAAAGTATTCAACAAATCAAAATATGTTATATTCTTCAAAGTAGCCACCCTTTGCCTTGGTGACAGCTTTACACACTCTTGGCATTCTCTCAACCAGTTTCATGAGGAATGCTTTTCCAACAGTCTTGAAGGAGTTCCCACATATGCTGAGCATTGTTGGCTGCTTTTCCTTCACTCTGCGGTCCAACTCATCCCAAACCTTCTCAATTGGGTTGAGGTCGTATGATTGTGGAAGCTATGTCATCTTATGCAGCAATACATAACTCTCCTTGGTCAAATAGCCCTTACACTTCCTGGAGGTGTGTTTTGGGTGATTTTCCTGTTGGAAAAACAAATGATAGTCACACTAAGCGCAAACCAGATGGGATGACTATTTGCTGCAGAATGCTCTGGTGGCTATGCTGGTTAAGTGTGCCTTGAATTCTAAATAAATCACTGACAGTGTCACCAGCAAAGCACTATCACACCTCCTTCTCCGTTTACCTACTCTGCATCTCACAAAGACACAGCTGTTGGAACGGAAATGTTTATTATTGGCATGTGCTTGTAGTGGTTTCTTTGCAGCAATTTGACTATGAAGCCCTGATTTCAAGCAGTCTCCTCTGAACTGTTGATGTGTCTGACACTTGAACTCTGTGAAGCATTTATTTGGGCTGCAATTTCTGAGGCTGGTAACTTTTTCATGAACTTATCCTCTGCAGCAGTGGTAACTCTGGGTCTTCCTTTCTTGTAGCGGTCCTCATGAGAGCCAGTTTCATCATAGTGCATGGTGGTTTTTGCAATGACACTTGAAGAAACTTTCAAACTTCTTGACATTTTCCAGATTGACTGACCTTCATGTCTTAAAGTAATGAATGATGGACTGGAGCAGCAGAGCCTGCAGGAAAGGGTACCACATAAGGGGGGAGGATATCTTCCCTGTAACTCACAGCGTTGAGATTGCCTGGAATGACAACAAGCTCAGTCCGATGACACACCGCCCCAGACCATGACGGACTCGCCACCTCCAAATCAATCCTGCTTCAGAGTACAGGTCTCAGTGTAACACTCATTCCTTCGACGATTTCCGCGAATCCGACCATCACCCCTGGTGAGACAAACCCGCGACTCGTCAGTGAAGAGCACTTTCTGCCAGTCCTGTTTGGTCCAGCGACGGTGGGTTTGTGCCCATAGGCGACGTTGTTGCCGGTGATGTCTGGTGAGGATCTGCCTTACAACAGGCCTAAAAGCCCTCAGTCCAGCCTCTCTCAGCCTATTGCGGACAGTCTGAGCACTGGTGGAGGGATTGTGCGTTCCTGGTGTAACTCGGGCAGTTGTTGTTGCCATCCTGTACCTGTCCCGCAGGTGTGATGTTCAGGTGTACCGATCCTGTGCAGGTGTTACACGTGGTCTGCCACTGCGAGGACAATCAGCTGTCCGTCCTGTCTCCCTGTAGCGCTGTCTTAGGCGTCTCACAGTACTGACATTGCAATTTATTGCCCTGACCACATTTGCAGTAGAGGGAATGATTTATTTCAGCTTCTATTTCTTTCATCACATTCCCAGTGGGTTAGAAGTTTACTTACACTCAATTAGTAGTTGGTAGCACTGCCTTTAAATTGTTTAACTTTGGTCAAACGTTTTGGGTAGCATTCCATAAGCTTCCCACAATAAGTTGGGTGAATTTTGGCCCATTCCTCCTGACAGAGCTCGTGTAACTGAGTCAGGTTTGTAGGCCTCCTTGTTCACATACACTTTTTAAATTCTGCCCACAAATTTCAATAGGATTGAGGTCAGGGCTTTGTGGTGGCCACACCAATACCATGACTTTGTTGTCCTTAAGCCATTGTGCCACAACTTTGGAAGTATGCTTGGGGTCATTGTCCATTTGGAAGACCCATTTGCGACCAAGCTTTAACTTCCTGACTGATGTCTTGAGATGTTGCTTCAATATATCCACATAATTGTCCTACCTCATGCCATCTATTTTGTGAAGTGCACCAGTCCCTCCTGCAGCAAAGCACCTCCACAACATGATGCTAGTGTTCTTCGGCTTGCAAGCCTCCCCCTTTTTCCGTCAAACGTAAGGATGGTCGTTATGTCCAAACAGTTCTATTTTTGTTTCATCAAACCAGAGGACATTTCTCCAAAAAGTACAATCTTTGTCCCCATGTGCAATTGTAAACTGTAGTCTGGCCTTTTTTACGGTGGTTTTGGAGCAGTGGTTCGTTCCTTGCTGAGCGGCCTCTCATGTTACGTCGATATAGGACTCGTTTTACTGTGGATATAGATACTTTTGTTCCCGTTTCCTCCAGCATCTTCACAAGGTCCTTTGCTGTTGTTCTGGGAATGATTTGCACTTTTCGCACCACAGTACGTTAATCTCTAGGAGACAGAACGCATCTCCTTCCTGAGCGGTATGACGGCTCTATATATATATATATATATATATATATATTGCTCAAAAAAATAAAGGGAACACTTAAACAACACAATGTAACTCCAAGTCAATCACACTTCTGTGAAATCAAACTGTCCGTTTAGGAAGCAAATTTCACATGCTGTTGTGCAAATGGAATAGACAACAGGTGGAAATTATAGGCAATTAGCTAGACACTCCCAATAAAGGAGTGGTTCTGCAGGTGGTGACCACAGACCACTTCTCAGTTCCTATGCTTCCTGGCTGATGTTTTGGTCACTTTTGAATGCTGGCGGTGCTTTCACTCTAGTGGTAGCATGAGACTGAGTCTACAACCCACACAAGTGGCTCAGTGCAGCTCATCCAGGATGGCACATCAATGCGAGCTGTGGCAAGAAGGTTTGCTGTGTCTGTCAGCGTAGTGTCCAGAGCATGGAGGCGCTACCAGGAGACAGGCCAGTACATCAGGAGACGTGGAGGAGGGCGACAACCCAGCAGCAGGACCGCTACCTCTGCCTTTGTGCAAGGAGAAGCAGGAGGAGCACTGCCAGAGCCCTGCAAAATGACCTCCTGCAGGCCACAAATGTACATGTGTCTGCTCAAACGGTCAGAAACTGACTCCATGAGGGTGGTATGAAGGCCCGACGTCCACAGATGGGGGTTGTGCTTTACAGCCCAACACCGTGCAGGACGTTTGGCATTTGCCAGAGAACACAAAGATTGGCAAATTCGCCACTGGCGCCCTGTGCTCTTCACAGATGAAAGCAGGTTCACACTGAGCATGTGACAGTCTGGAGACGCCGTGGAGAACATTCTGCTTCCTGCAACATCCTCCAGCATGACCGGTTTGGCGGTGGGTCAGTCATGGTGTGGGGTGGCATTTCTTTGGGGGGGCCTCACAGCCCTCCATGTGCTCACCAGAGGTAGCCTGACTGCCATTAGGTACCGAGATGAGATCCTCAGACCCCTTGTGAGACCATATGCTGGTGCGGTTGGCCCTAGGTTCCTCCTAATGCAGGACAATGCTCGACCTCATGTGGCTGGAGTGTGTTAGCAGTTCCTGCAAGAGGAAGGCATTGATGCTATGGACTGGCCCGCCCCGTTCCCCAGAACTGAATCCAATTGAGCACATCTGGGACAACATGTCTCGCTCCATCCACCAACACCACGTTGCACATGTACAGCACTTTGAGATGTCAGCTGATGCACGAAGGGCTATATAAATCCATTTGATTTGATTTGATCCCTCAGGAGACCATCCGCTACCTCATCAGGAGCATGCCCAGGTGTTGTAGGGAGGTCATACAGGCATGTGGAGGCCACACACACTACTGAACCTAATTTTTACTTGTTTTAAGGACATTACATCAAAGTTGGATCAGCCTATAGTGTGGTTTTCCACTTTGATTTTTGAGTGTGACTCCAAATCCAGACCTTCATGGGTTGATAAATTATCAATGGAAATCAAACTTTTGTGTGATTTTGTTGTCAGCACATTCAACTATGTAAAGAAAAAAGTATGTAATAAGAATATTTAATTCATTCATATTTAGGATGTGTTATTTTAGTGTTCCTTTTAATTTTTTGAGCAGTGTATATATGAATGTCTCTTTTATCCAAATGGGTGCATACATTTTTACCTACGGTGGTCCTAGGAATCAAACCCACTGTCCTGTCATTGCAAGCGTCATGCTCTACCAACTGAGCTCCCTCTTTATCGTCCTGTCTCCATTCTATCCTCCTCCTACCCCTCCTTCGTCCTGCACACTTTCACCCCAGAAGCCCACTTTGAGCTGGCCCTGGTGTTGTGGAGTGGCCCAGGGAACAATGGCCCCACCAGCCCATATGGAGACAGACAGTGTAACCACGGTGATGGAGCTGTGGCAGATCTTTATATTCCCATCATGTAGCAAAAACCCTTTCACATAATTCACGTAGTACAGCAGGAGACACGGAGAGAGGGGAAAATGTTTGCATGACAAATTAGTGTCTGTGTGTGATCATTACATTAATCCCTAGTGTGTGTGTGTGTGTGACCATTACATTAATCCCTAGTGTGTGTGTGTGTGTGACCATTACATTAATCCCTAGTGTGTGTGTGTGTGTGACCATTCCATTAATACCTAGTGTGTGTGCTCAGTGGGCCAGCCTTACTGGTGTCTTTGCGTAAGGCCATAACCATGGCAATGCCAAGCAGTGTCTAATAAAAGGCTGCTTCCCTCAATCTCTCTCACTTCCTTTCTCTTCCTCTGTCTGCCTTGCCAACCTACGTAGCACAGCAAGCTCAACATCAGCAGATGGAGATAGATGGAAGAGCGAGGTGGGAGAAAAGGACAGGAATATGTCTAACGTCTCACCCTCCATCGAGTGGAGCCCTCTGTGAATGCAGCCTGCTGTATCATCCATCTGTGTGGGGGACATCTTTGGTCTGTCAAAGAAGAGGATCTTTCATTTACCAGAGTTGTGATCTGTTGAGAAAATCTCTTTGATATGTGCTAGAAAAGGATGACTGTACAGTGGGGATCTCTCCTCATTGTGTGTTTCTGAGGAGGATATTTTGTGTTGGCCAAGGCTCTCTGAATAATGGTTAATAGGATACTGTGGCTGCACATGTTACATTGCATCAGCCCATAGAAAATACGTGATTCAGGGATGGCCCCCTCACTATTTGAATCGTCAACAGTACATGTTGACTATGCTGACCTTTTGTTTTGGTGAAGACTCAAAAATAATTGCATGACAAGGGTGATAGGATGAATTTGAGCTATAAATGCATTGAACTCTATATGTCAATGTCAATAATGCGAAAGACACCATCCTGTCTTGACGGAACACTCCAAAAGAATGACAAGTGACAGGGTGAGGAGGAGGAACAAGAGGAGGAACAGAAGGGAGAATAAAAGGGTCATACCCATACCCTGTGTCGGGGGTGGGGAGGGGGCAGGGCGATGTGTACTAAGTGAGGAAGGGGTGTGCCATGCTTCCCAAGGTGGCACCCGTTCTGCCCACCACCGCTCTATCAGTCCCCCTATGTGTGCCGTTTTGTGCCCTTGCTGTTGCCACTCTGTGGAGCTGCCATGCTGGGAGTGGGCTTCTGCCACCTGCTGCCTGCCTCCCGACCCCACCCTGACCCCTGGGTGGACAGCCAGTAGAGCTGGGGAACAGACGGAAGGAGGGACGAAAGGCCTTCTCACAGGTGAGGAAGCTTATTTTCTTTTCAGGTAGGATAGTTAGACATCTTTGTTTTAGACAAGTGAGAGGCACACAAGTCTTATGGATGCTCATTCTGGTCCCATGGCCCTATTCAATCTTGGGATCAATATAGGTCACACCCTCCAAGTGACCCAGTGACTGAACCCTCCCTGACTCACCTTCCCATTATTTCCCACCCCACTAATCCCACCTGCAGGGGAATCCATTCGTCAGGGACACAGGGGATGTCAAGGACCAGAGCACTGGTGCATATGGTGAGTGAAATGGCACCTTGGCAGCAGTGGAGGCTGTTGAGGGGAAGACGGCTAACAATAATGGGTGGAACAGCAAATGGAATGGCATCAAACACATAGAAACCATGTGAACCACATAGAAACCATGTGAACCACATAGAAACCATGTGAACCACATAGAAACCATGTGAAACACATAGAAACCATGTGAACCACATAGAAACCATGTGAACCACATAGAAACCATGTGAACCACATAGAAACCATGTGAACCACATAGAAACCATGTGAACCACATAGAAACCATGTGTTTGATGTATTTGCTACCATTCCGCTCCAGCCATTACCACGAGCCCGTCCTCCCCAATTAAAGTGCCACCAATCTCCTGTGCTTGGCAGTTAGTCTAGGTCAGACACATTCTGCAGGCTCCAGGTTTAAACTGGGAGACATGCCAGATAGTTATTGTTGTTGTGGTTACTCTGTTTCTTCAGTGTTGGGTTTCTGGTTCCTCTGAATACTGGTAAACGTCATGGGAAAATGGGAATAAATGGGTCAAGGATAATCTGGCATGCTTACATCCCTACATGCTTTAAAGGGCGCCAACTGTTTTGTGGGCTGTTTTAACTCTGTTCTCTGTGTATGCATGGATACAGGCTCACCACTGGATGGTGCTATAGAACTACAAGAGGAAGAGATGGAACAGTCTGTCAGTGAGTCCAATGCAAGACTTTATCCAAGAATGTATTGATATACTGTGTAGAACAGTGGAGGCTGCTGACGGAAGGATGGCTCATAATAATGGATAGAATGGTATCAAATCAAACACATAAAAACCAAGTGGTTGATACCATTCCATTTACTCCATTCCAGACATTATTATGAGCCATCCTCCCCTCAGCATCCTTCACTGGTGTAGAAGAAGAGTACAAATACACATCTTATTAATTACAATGCCCCTGATTAGAATAAATCAGGTTTCACCTTCTCTTTTGTCCTAATCTTTCCCTTCCCAGGTCTGACGTTCACCCTGGATCCCTCTGTTGCTGCTCTATCCCTCCACCTCCTCCCTCACTGTGACCTTCCACGGACCAAGCCCTCCGTCACTACCCTCTCATCACCATAGCAACAGGGTCACTGGTTCAGTATCCCAGGAGTCTGCCCGTCAGCTCCTCCCTCAGGTGTGTGGGGACGTGGTCATCGTCAGGGGTCAGTTTTACTGGGAGGTGGATGTCTGCAACAGCACTCTGTATAGGATAGGTGAGGATGTGCACTCTACTCCACCTGGCCATGAGTTAATGGTTGTGGCAGAACAAGTACAAATCACTGCTTTGATAATAATACTCTTAGCCTCTGGCATGCTGATATATTTCTACTGACAGATTGGCTACATTTCTTACACATAATCATGTGGCAGTTGTAGCCTACAAATACATACAGGCAGTCTTGTGCAAATACTCCCACACACTCATAATATTGTCCCTAGGGCATACATGACACAGGCTCTGTCCTACATAAAGTTCATTCACGTCCTTTAACTCTGCTCTGTGGTGCCACCCGGTGGTGAACAGGATTTCAGCATGGATTTCCCAGCGCTTGGCCGAACCACTAACAATTAAATCGTTTTTTTAACAATTTCATTTTGGCTTACAAGGCATATTGACATCTGCTCTCTGTAAACAACAGAAACTCTAATAATTTGGCCCAGCAACAAGCCATAAACAATCTGTTGATTTGAATCAAATATGACAGAAATATGCAGCTTCATCATTAACTGTAGAGAGTCAGGCCAAATACGTATTAGTGGTTGTTGACCAGGATGACTGGCACTGTCGACCGAACATGGGATGGGAACAGCATTGATATTTCACATATTATTGCTCACTCATGCCTATCCCACATGAAAAGAATACTACGGTTTACTATAAAATGCTACAGTACTTACTATAGAATGTTGTAGTATACTATTGTAAATACTACAGTATACTACAGACCACAAACACTCCAGTAAATACTACAGTAATCTTTGCAAAAACACTACTGTAATTACTATAGTATATACTACAGTATTTAATTTGCATATACCCAGCACATTCCCCTCCTATATCCCAATTTGTTCCACCCATAAGTGAGACATGTTTCTCTCTTATGGGTGGCACCAATATTATTGTGTTCCCTACATAGAAAAGAGCAGAAGCTGACTGTCCATTCAGACCTCAGTTCTACCTACCTACTGTATAGGTTATGGAGAATTTGCTCTTTAAATGTTTTGTCCATTAGGGTTCCACAAGTATTTTACAGTCTGCAAAAATACTACAGTAATTACTATAGTATATTGTTTTTCTTACTACGAATTTTATACCAGAGTAAACTAACAACTACAGTCTTCATGGGGTCTTCCTGGGGAATACATATAACAACTTTTTGTTTTTAAGTACAAGTGGCTGCCACGCACTGCCGGTACTAAATGCATATAGGGGAAACACTGTAGGGGGACAGTTTGTTCCTGCTCCAATCAACATGTTGCCTCGTTTGGCCTGACTAAAACAACTATGTAGCTTTGTTGAGTGCAGAAAAAGTTGGGCTTAAAGACCACCCCGTTTCATAATGACATTGCAATGTTTATTCGCACAATATTTAAAGACATAAGTTCCTTTCCTATTTTCCATACAGGAGTGAGCTCATTGGACGATGCTTGCGGCTGGTGGCTTGAAAGGCGGGGCTTGTCCTTCTCCACTGTGTACGATAGCCGTCGGGAGCCCTTACTGCCCACTCGCTTCAGCAACACTGGGGTGCATCCCGCTCTGGGGCTGGGCCAGGGCAGGCTGAGGCTGAGGCTTCGCTGTGGCCTACCCCCTCCACCCCACATCTTCCTCAGCCGAGCGTCCGCCGCGTCTACTGGTGGGGGTCGCTGGCGCAGAGACGTGCCCTTCCAGTCTGTACGGGCGGTCATCCAGAAGTTTGAGGAGCTGGCGGTGTCAAATTCTCACTCTGGGCTGGTGTCCAGTTTTGGGTCATCCTGCTCCACTCTGGCCTCCTTGGCCGAAGCAGGCCCAGGTCTAGGCTTCAGCCTCAGCCCAGGAGCAGCTTGCCATCCTGGGCAAGAGGGGAAGGGGGCTGGGGCAGAGTAACATGTGGAGGACAGATTATAGTACCTTGTACAATGATGGGCCTCTACCCGCTGGTGATAGGAGCAAACTACTACCACGTCACATTACAAATAGGTTTTTATAAGGTTGGTGATGACACTGTGAAAAATATTGGATAAACTTGTGAGATGGAAGGGCCTTTCTTCTGCTTTATGATAGGAGAAAACCATTTGGGATGAGTTTGATCTTTGGATGACTATTTCCATGACTAATTTCTCATCTCTGAGGAACTCTGTGACTTTCTCATCAGTGTGATTGTGACCCAGTAGTTTACTTTCTCCCCAGGATGCTGGGCTTCCTCTCAGCTACACAACCCCCAGAGGTTTGGGGCTGGGCCTGGGCTGTCTGTAGGAGGAGGAGGAGGAGGATTTCTCACTGGGGGTCCCACATTCTGGTGTGTGGGTTGATGGTAGGACAGTAGGGTTGATACGGATGGTGGCGGTGTGTGTGAGGATGTGAGGTGTGGGAGTCAGTGGCAGTGACACTACCAGTGTTGACACTGGGTCACATAGGCAAGTGGTAAAGTACATGTATCCAGTGGTGTGTGTGTGTTACTCCCTCTGCCCCATCTTGTCTCTCCATTATCTGTCTGTTTTTCTCTTTTTCTGCTTTTTGCATGTTCTGGAAAGGACAATCCAGTCATTTGGTCAGACCACCCAAGTTGTAAATCACATTGTAAATTTTTGTTTTTTAAATCCACCAAATTAAAACAACCATCAATCACGGGAAGAGCCGTTTGTACCTGTGGAGAGGAGAAAACAAGATGTCAACCGAGTAGTTGTTGGGCTGGGCCAATAATTTAATTCATTGACGTGCTACTTGTCACGCATCTTCAGGGAACATAATTGCGCACAAAAGACTGCGTCAGTATCAGTGGAATAATTCGGAAGAGACGGTTGGTCTGTGAGTCAAATGCGCTGTTACACTGTCGCCCCCCGAAACGCTAATCTTGATGACTGTGTTGATGTTTAATGGTCGAGGTATTTACCGCAGGAATAAAAATGTGTGTACTGCGGCCAGTTATCACTGGGTTCTCGACTCTTGAGAACTATCAACTTTCCAAAGCAGCTTAAAATAAAGTGTGGAAGTAATCTCACTCTTATAAACAAAATTAGAAGGGGTAATGCAGAATTCAAAGGCACTCAGTAATGAGGTTTCTGTCGGGGGGTGATTCAAGTCTGGTGTTTGCTTATCGAGGGGGGAGCAGATCTGTAAGCAACACGGGAACAACTGTAGAGAAGAACAGACCCACATAGACCCTGAACATTACATAAAGTACTGTAGGTGTCAGTGAGTTATTATTTTGGCGCCAACGTTTAGGCCGAGTAGTATAACGGACACAACGGTCTGGTAACATTAGAGAATCAAGACTAGGCCTAAACTACTATATAATATCAGATATATACAGCAGGCTGCTACAGTGACGACTTGGAGTAACGCAATTGTACAAGCCTAAAGTGAGAGATATCACAGTTGGATCCGAGGTGTCAAAGACAAGTGGTGTTGTGTCCCCCTCCTCCCCACGTTTCCATGCCAATGGCTTCTGGTCGCTAATTGCATGGAGGGAAATAATTAGACTCACACTCTCCATCTAGGGAACCCTCGAAAATGGATTGTGAGCAAAAGACAACCAGGAGCACCAATTTCATTCGCACCCCCGTCTACTTTCATTTAGCCGTTTCGGCAGTGTTTGCGTATTGATTCCAAGCGTTTATACATGAATAAACATTCATTCTAACCAGACCGCAATTTAAATTTTGAGTGGCTATTCTCTACTTTCCATTGCTAGGAGTAACAGAAGAATTAGCCTGACAACACCAAGTCATGTAGGCTTGGTTGTTCTTATTACCATCATTATCAACATCAGCATAACAGTAGCTATAAAGACATCATCCCTTACCGTTTTGTTGTTCTTTCAGTTTCCATTAAGAACCGATTTATATTTCATCATGTATACGTTTAATTTATAAACACTGGCATGGCTATTCAATCACTGGCATGTTATTATTTTTTCCATCATTAGGCTAAATAATATCCACCTCCTCCAAGAGTCATATTAAGGATTTTATCAAGGGTCAAATAAAATGAGTCATCGTATTTCTGACGACGCTCTATAAAAGTGAACTAATCAGTGAGCAACTTTCCTTTTTTTCTGAGTTGTTCTTGAGAAACAAAATTCCGTCTCGATGTCTGGACTTGATAAAGCGAGCAGTGGTCCAAGGAGAGCGCGGGAGACAGGATGTCCATACTCCATTCAGCGCATTTGTTCTGGTTTGTTTCACGACATTTACACTCGAGTCAGAAATGATTGAGACTGGAATGTAAATTAGAATTAAGGACATCGGGCATATTACCAAACAAATCCATCTCTCAGGTGCCACAGCGGGTTAAATGTGCGTGCGTAAAAGAGGGACAGAAATTGTAGTGACCTCGTTGTCGACCTCTGCCATTTGATCAGTGTACATAAAACCGTGATGGGGAACAGGTGGTGTTGGGGGCGCCCTGTAACCGGTTGGTACACATCTGCCAGGCTATCTGCTCCCCCTTCTCGCTGTATATTCGGCTGGGCTGGGCTGGTATATTCACACCTCCAGTATAATCCAGCCAGCAAACAGGATGCGGTCCCGAACGTGTGCCAGTCAGACGGAAAGAGGATGGAGTGAGGGGGTTTCTGGGGAAGTAGGCCTACACAAATGAAACATGCGCTGCCTTGTTTATGCACTTTCGGCTGTCTGTATCACCATCAGCAAATACACAGAGAAGAGGCATGATTGCATCAAAAGCACCAATATGTTCTCACATAGGCCTACATAGCGTCTCTGTTTCTTTGATCTGGTCATATTTTAGGCCTCGGGTATGTCCTATCTTCAGGGAGAACATATTACACAACACTTTGACTATAAAAATAGGCATGGTGTCTGGTTTATATTAGGTTGGGTCTTATCGGAATTGTAACCTTAATCACTCTCATAAAACGCTGGTCACGGTTAATTGATTGTATTAGAACGCAATCAATGTTTTTTGGCAATGACTTCAGACGCGTGCGCTCTCTCTTTCCTTTTCCCTCTCATTGTCTCTTCCTCTCGCTCCTCTCTTCTTTAAATTAAACCACTAGTCAAGGCTTAGCGGAACGACTGTAAACTGCTGACTAAGCTACTTTCATTCTTGAAGTTGGTGCGAGAATGAGACTCATTTTTAAAAAATCGTCAGGTAAGGACAAACCCTACACTAGCTACCGAGGTGGAGACTACTTTTCAACCCTGAATCCGTTACTTTTACATATACAATAATAGGAGGCTGTACAATAGACCCAATAATATGGCAACATTAAAGAATGTCTTACAACACCCAGAATCTATAAACCAGATGTATTATCTCAGGCATACACACACACACATCATTTTTGGAATTCAGAAAAGTGCACCTACTATGTAGCAATCCATGTGTGTGGGGAAATACACAAAAGCTCCCCTCATTACTCTGAGTGTGACCCGCATAATATAAATGTGTGGTGTTAGCTCCAATAGACAATTCGCTAGCCAGTCTAATGAATTGGTCCGTGTAGCAATAAATAAAAGCGGCGGTTATCACTTCGTGATGAAGTGCAAATAGACCATCATCGATTCCATTTCACGGGTGCGCGAAGTGGACGGAGGAGAGGGGAACCCGCGTGTGAATTCACTCACCTAAATGGAAGTCTCTCACAGCCACATAATGTGACATATGCATAATAATTGCACGCTGTCCTCACACATACAACTTCGCTATCTCCAACAGTGCAGTAATACCTAGCAATACAAAACAATACACACAAATCTCAAAATAAATTAAAAGAAGGAAATGAAGAAACAAACCAGAACAAACAATGTCAGGAATATAAATGTAATGTATATATACTACCAGTCAAATGTGTGGACTCCTACTCCAGTGTGTTTCTTTATGTTTTACTATTTGCTACATTGTAGAATAATAGGGAAGACTTCAAAACTATGAAATAAAACATGGAATCATGTAGTAACCAAAACAGTGTTAAACAAATCCAAATATATATTTGACTGGTGCTGTATTTGTGTACTTTATATGTACTTTCACCACCAAACTGGCATGTCCGATCTGTACTTTTTCAATAATAATGTTTATTTGCTCTTCAATTTCGGCTACAATGTCTGTCTATAGCATAAACACAAGGGGACAAAATAAGTCAGTTTTATTCCAATGCTTTGCCAGATATTTAGGGGTTCCCACATTCACTTCTATCTCCACCTACACTGGCGCTGGGGAACTAGCCATAAATACAAACGGATGCAGAAAATAGAATGCAATTTTATTCAAATAGCCTAAGACTAGTGATGGCACAATTATCATATAATAATACTACCGACAATTATAGACAATAACCATGGACCCCAAAAATATACTGACATAATTGTCTTAATATATTAATTTTAGGAGAAGAGGGGATTGAACTTCATACCGTATGCAAGTAGATCTAGCTTACCCAATAGCAGTTTTTCATTTCTACAGTTTTTAAAATGAGTAGAACACCACAGTTGGGAGGAAAAGCTTAATTCGTGTTTTGAAGGGTGTCGCCAAAGCTGTGTTGTGTGCATTAGGTATGATGTCACATTTTCAGAGATGCATTATTAAAAATATATATATATTTTAACTAGACAAGTCAGTTAAGAACAAATTCTTATTTACAATGACGGACTACCGGGGAACAGTGGGTTAACTGACATTGTTCAGGGGCAGCACGACTGATTTTTACCTTGTCAGCTCGGGGATTCGATCCAGCAACAATTCGGTTACTGGCCCAACACTCTAACCACTAGGCTACCTGCCGCCCCAAACACAGTTATGAAGCATTAGGCCTGCAAAAAAAAAAAAAAATCGACAATAACCGTTACCCAAAATGTAATAATAGTCACAGCCCTACCTAAGACTTTAGAAAACTTTAATTTGGATAAAGGCCTATGCTTCGAGACATCGTTGTCTCTTTCTTTTCATAGTTGTTGTTTATAGCACTTGTTAGAGACAGGGTCATTCGGGCAGAAAGGGGACGTTCTGGTTTCTTATTGAATGGGATAGGTTATCGCCATTGAGCATATTGTATCGTCATGTTTAGCATGTGGATGGATTGGGGAGGGTTTAGAGGCGAGAGACCTGCACCGTCTCCGGAGCGCGACAGACAAAGCTACAATCAGTAATAGATATATGGTTCTTCTCTAAACAGCCTGATTCACAGCCTGACCCCCCCCCTCAAGTTTGACATTTGTTATTATGTGCCATTATTATTTTGATTAATCTTATCATTACTATATTATCATCATATGTCTAATTGGAGGTGGTTGTCCTGTACTTACACTCACAAAGGGATCATTACTGTTCCACAGAATGACTGAATGGCGAGACTCTTGCTGTGAACTTATACAAATAAATCTCCGTGCGCACTTCACTGTAAACTTGACCCGCCGAGCGCTCGTGATGCCTCGGTAGGGACCATGCCTGAAGCCTCTTGCACGCATTCTCGCACCTACGGAACATGGAGGAGTGGGAAGCATATCGCTAAACTTAAAAGAAATGTAAATCAAGTGTTTTATTGTATGTCATTTTCACTTTTATAACAATAAGAGAACGTTTCCGTAAACAAAATAATAAAGAATGTGAGTCGATATTGTCGATGACTTCAGCCATTCTTCTTCAATGAGAACAGGCTACACAAATAGGCTACACAAACGTATGAATGTTCAGGTAGGAATGGTAGGTATTTGAAGCTGAAGTTAATTTGGCCAAAATAAATAAAGTGTTAAATAAAAAAGGGCATTCTGTGATATAGAGGATCAACACAGATTGAAATACGTCGCCCGAGCTATTCAAACAATGTTCATTTGTTTCTGTTAAGTCACTTATGTCTGAACTCTAGAAGCAGTTGTATAAATACAGAACAGGCTGCACACACAGAAACCAACATTCCTCCCTAGCCTACTGTAGGCTACAGCCCTGAAGATTCCCTTTTCCTTCACTAGGTGTTCACATTTTACATGGAATTAGTTTAGGGGTATGGGCTCTAAGACCCCTGTTGACCCCCCCCCCTCCTAACACCACCCACTCCTTTCCTTCTCACCCCTCCCTGCCCGTGCCTGCTCCAAGTGTCCAGGGAAAGTATAAAGTGGGAAGGGACCCGCAAGGACGGGACATACGCTTCTGGGCTGGTACAGTCATTGCCTCGGAAAATCTCCAACCTCTGGTCACTTTCTCTGCTTCTCTCTGTTGCACAACTTGGGAGTCTTTATTTCCGAATAGGAATAACTTCAAGACCATCAACAAATAGGCGACTTGAATGCTGACCTATTCCTGATTATTTAGAGAAGGTTTATTACTGGAGTGACAACTTACGTTCACGTGAAAGCTTCTAAAAACGAAAGGAAGAAGTTTTCAAGAACAAAAAGGGAAAAGAGCAACCGGAGCCAGTTTGGGATGCTACCACTCGCCAGGATGCAGACTCGCAGCGCGCTGAGTTCCTTACTGTGCGTGATGAGCTGCGCGTGGCTGCACTCTGGACTGGCCTCACGGCATAAATCTCCCGTTCTGCCCATCCATTCGGAGAGGGAACCTTTACCATCCAAGGGCATGTCAGGTGAGCCAAGATGCTTCTTCTACTTCTTTTCAACCTACATATCTGAATTCAATGAATGGCCCCTGCTGCGTTTTGAATCCTATAGGCTAGCCTAGTGCTCGTTTGCTAATCTGCCAAATATAAATGTGAATGTATAGCCTAATGTCCATAGCTTTTTAAGACCGTCAGTAGATGATTACTTAGGCTACTACAGCCTATTCTTAGCCTATCATTTTGTCTAGCAAAGTTTGTCACTGCACAGCATCACCCTTATTATCAACCCAATCTTTTTGTTTGTTCTCTTCCTTAAATGTCCCATTGTTATGGTTACTTCATGAAGAATTTTGCAGAAAATATCTTAATCATAACCACCGAGAATGCCATCTGGTTCATATGCAGGGCTTTAAACTGCTTGTTTTTAAAATTGTATGAAATCAAGGGATTAGAGCAGTGTATTAACAACTGCCACTAATAACGTTTATCCAATTCTGGAAACTGTAATCAATCGGCTGTGCCAAGCAGTGATTTATATTGCAGTGAGTTGTGCGGGAAAGCATGGTGCTACGTCTAACTCTAACGCCACTGGACTGTTTAAAGTGTAGTCACTTAGTGAAAGAATAATACGAACCAGGTTGTTAGCAGCTACGGCAACCGCGCAATATCAAATCAACAGGAGTGAACTTGGCACCGGGGAGCCTCACCTCCAGGCTGCGGCGAACACCCATATGGAGCTAGGCAGGGGAGGGTTGTGGTGCAAACACTTGTTGCTGGGGCAATTGTTATGTAGGCTTTTTATAATGCAATACTTTTATTAATACTACTTTAACAATTATTTTGAAATACTGAAACCTAATCTATCAATTCGTTTCCATTACATAGCCCCTGGTAGGCTACCAAAAGCGCATTATTTTTATTTCTCTTTCCAAATGGCTTGGTGTTTGTTGTGTGAATGGACCTATTTTTTTCATTCATTTGAGGGTCCCCCGCACCATTTAAATGAAACAGGAGGCGTCGGTGAGCTCTGGAGCATGAGACATCCAGTAATGGAGTGATATGACATGTGAACTATGTAATGGAGTGATATGACATGTGAACTATGTAATGGAGTGATATGCCATGTGAACTATGTAATGGAGTGATATGTACTGTGAACTACGTAATGGAGTGATATGTCATGTGAACTATGTAATGGAGTGATATGCCATGTGAACTATGTAATGGAGTGATATGCCATGTGAACTATGTAATGGAGTGATATGACATGTGAACTATGTAATGGAGTGATATGTACTGTGAACTACGTAATGGAGTGATATGTCATGTGAACTATGTAATGGAGTGATATGCCATGTGAACTATGTAATGGAGTGATATGCCATGTGAGCTATGTAATGGAGTGATATGTACTGTGAACTACGTAATGGAGTGATACGTACTGTGAACTACGTAATGGAGTGATATGTCATGTGAACTATGTAATGGAGTGATATGTACTGTGAACTACGTAATGGAGTGATATGTACTGTGAACTACGTAATGGAGTGATATGTCATGTGAACTATGTAATGGAGTGATATGTACTGTGAACTACGTAATGGAGTGATATGTCATGTGAACTATGTAATGGAGTGATATGCCATGTGAACTATGTAATGGAGTGATATGCCATGTGAACTATGTAATGGAGTGATATGCCATGTGAACTATGTAATGGAGTGATATGCCATGTGAACTATGTAATGGAGTGATATGTCATGTGAACTATGTAATGGAGTGATATGTCATGTGAACTATGTAATGGAGTGATATGCCATGTGAACTACGTAATGGAGTGATATGTCATGTGAACTATGTAATGGAGTGATATGTCATGTGAACTATGTAATGGAGTGATATGACATGTGAACTATGTAATGGAGTGATATGACATGTGAACTATGTAATGGAGTGATATGTCATGTGAACTACGTAATGGAGTGATATGTCATGTGAACTATGTAATGGAGTGATATGTCATGTGAACTATGTAATGGAGTGATATGACATGTGAACTACGTAATGGAGTGATATGCCATGTGAACTATGTAATGGAGTGATATGTCATGTGAACTATGTAATGGAGTGATATGTACTGTGAACTACGTAATGGAGTGATATGTCATGTGAACTATGTAATGGAGTGATATGTCATGTGAACTATGTAATGGAGTGATATGCCATGTGAACTATGTAATGGAGTGATATGTCATGTGAACTATGTAATGGAGTGATATGTCATGTGAACTATGTAATGGAGTGATATGCCATGTGAACTACGTAATGCCAGCATACTTCTGATTTAAAGTTCAACAAAAGTATACTAACGCCCCAACCTCAGTTCTTATTAACTTAAGCAACCTAAACAGGGGGATGTTACAGGCCACTCACCAGTTTTACATGTTTATGTGGACTATACCAACTGCTAGTGTATTGTTGTCTTAATGGGTTCTTCTGGAATGATTGCAGGATGTTCATTCGGAGGAAGATTCTATTCTCTGGAGGACACTTGGCACCCTGACCTCGGGGAGCCGTTTGGAGTCATGCACTGTGTCCAATGTTACTGCGAGACAGTAAGTAACACCCTTCACAATAAGCCTAATAGAGTACATGTCAATCTTGGATAGTGGAGCCATTATGTAGGCCTATCAATGGACAGAAATTGGGCCTAAAATAACAAACAAATTAATTATGAATGAATCAATTACCAAAATCATCTCCAGATCTTAGTGCCCCCAAAATGACCCCATTTAACATATATCATCAGACCTGTGTGATACAGTTTTGAGGTCAGAGTCGGATGAGGAGTTGATGCTTCTTGTCTATTATTTTCAGCAAAGGGGTCGTAAGAGTAAGGTGTTGGGGAAGGTAAGCTGTAAGAACGTCAAGCGGGACTGTCCTGAGCCTAGCTGTGTGGACCCAGTACTGCTACCTGGACAATGTTGCAAGACCTGCCCCAAAGGTAACCCCTACTAGCCTACTAACTGTCCCTATAACTATATAGACTTGCCCAAAGGTAACCCCTACTAGCCTACTAACTGTCCCTATAACTATATAGACTTGCCCAAAGGTAACCCCTACTAGCCTACTAACTGTCCCTATAACTATATAGACTTGCCCAAAGGTAACCCCTACTAGCCTACTAACTGTCCCTATCACTATATAGACCTGCCCAAAGGTAACCCCTACTAGCCTACTAACTGTCCCTATCACTATATAGACCTGCCCAAAGGTAACCCCTACTAGCCTACTAACTGTCCCTATCACTATATAGACCTGCCCAAAGGTAACCCCTACTAGCCTACTAACTGTCCCTATCACTATATAGACCTGCCCAAAGGTAACCCCTACTAGCCTACTAATGATCTATCCTGCCCCATGTCTCCTGTTACCCCTCTCTCGCTCTCTCTAGGTCAGTTTCATTATGTTGTTCTCAAGAGAGGCTGATTGGTAATCAGTAGCCGGTCTGGTCTCGGTTGTCTCTCCTACTTGACTGTGTCAAATATGCTCATTCTCGCTCTCCTTTTGTTAATTTATCTTATTCCCTCTTTGTCACTCCCCCATTCACCCAAACTCACAATCATGCACCCCCTGCACCCCCCGCCGCCCACACACACACACCACGCACGCGCCTGCGCAAACATTCACTCACACGTGTTGGGCCTTATTTTCTCCATAGTTATTCAGCAGTGTGTTTTGGTAATGGAAAGTTAAGGTAAAGCCCTGGGTTTCTCTGAGGTGTGGGCCCCCAGCACTGAGACAACATTGAGTGTGTTTGTGTTCATGTGGGAAAATGTTGAGAGTGTGTGTGTCGTAGTGGTGATTTTTTGAAAAGCTTGGGAGTGTGTTGTGGTTGTTTCTTTAGGAAAAGTATGAGTGTGTGTGTCTAAATGTTAAAAAGCTTTGAGTATGTTTGTCTAAGTGATGGAAAACGGGGTGTGTATGCACGCATGCTTGTGTGTGTGTGTATATATATATATTCACTGGTGCACCTGAGGATACAGTATAGTGGAATGGAAGGAGGTGAGACTGACACTACACAGAAGCCCTAGAGCATGCCCTATGGAGAGAGAGAGCGAGAGAGAGAGAGAGCGAGCAGATAGTCTAGGAGTAGAGTGGATGACCTTGAAGAGATAGGTCTGGACTCTTTGATGATGTGTGTGTGAGTAAGAGCCTGTCTGTCTCATAGTGTGTGTGTTTTTTCTCTCAGTATGCTTTTCAGTGTGTCTGTATTTCAGTGTGTGTGAGGCACTGAAATGTGCTCATGGCATCAGGACACACAGTGGTTTAGAACAGCAGGTCATTGTTGGGATTGCACGTGAGTGTCACTCCCCCTCTGCTCCTCGGACTAAGAAACCAACCTTGCTACCGTGGCACCCAGACGAGCCAGGAGTGATCCAACAAGTGATTGGAAGAGACACCTGGAGAGAGAGAAAGAGGAGAGACAGACAGAGAGGGTGGATAGAGAGAAATAAGAGAGGGAGAGAGACAGAGATAATTAGGGAGGACAGAAAGAACTCTTGGCATTTCAGAATTATTCCTCTCCTCTATTTCACCCTGTCACGCTTTCTAGCTGTTTCACTCATTCAACATTTGCTGTGATTCTCCTTACTTTATGCCTTCATGTTAAAGTAATGCCAACCTGTAGGTGTTGTGTAAATAGCCCACCGCCTCACACGCGGTGCCCCTGGGTGTTGTGTTGCACTTGTCCAGGCGACGTGGACAGGAAGCAGGCAGAGGCGGTGTTTGATGGCTTCGAGTACTTCCAGGAGAAGGAGAAAGAGGATGACCTGCACAAGTCCTACAATGACCGCTCATACCTCAGCTCTGAGGACATTTCCTCTGGGGAGAGCCGCACTGGTGAGCATGCACACTCGACCACACAAACCCACTCATGCAAACACACATACTGTACACTCATGCATGGAAATACATCATTTACATTTAGTCATTAACATTTTAATCACTTACGGTAGTTTTTAGCGTTAAGTGCCTTGATCAAGGGCACATCAATAGATTTGGTCACCTAGTCGACTCGGGGATTCGAACCAGCAACATTTCGATTACTGGCCCAATGCTCTTAACCGCTAGGCTACCTGACATGGAAACACACACACATATTATACATGCAGTACATGGATATACAGTACAAGGATATACAGAGAAGGACACATTCTCTCACAGCCCACGTAACAAGGAAATTATTCCTCCATTCAGTCATTCTGAATTACATCTTTACTTAACTGTGTGTGTGTGTGTCCAGACTTTGTAGCAGTGTTGACGGGAGTGACAGGCTCCTGGTTACCCAGCTCCAGTGGTGTGGCCCGGGCACGCTTCTCTCTCACTAGAACCAGCCTGACCTTCTCCATCACCTACCAGAGGTAACACACACTGACAGGAAAAACTAACAATAATCATGTGATAATCATTAGTAATGACTAGTCTCTAACTTGATCAAATGAAATTGTATCTTTCTCTCCTGTTCTCCCTCCCTCTCTCCTCTCCTAGGATTGGGCGACCAAGCAGGGTTGCCTTCCTTGATTCAGATGGAAACACTGCGTTTGAGTACAAGACCCCTAAGAGAGACTCAGACATGGTAAGAGACTGGAACACTCTCTGTTCCTAGGTAGACTTTTCCGCAATTTATGTTTTTGTTGTGTGTCTATGTGTGTGTGAATGTGAGAAGACAGGGAGAGAAAGATGAAGCACCTCCATGATAAACGCACTCTCTCTGTGACTCTCCAGTCAAACTCTCACTCGCCCCCACATAATTCACCCTGCAATGATAAACACAGACGCTGCCACAAATACACAAACACGCGCACGTACATACAGACACACACACACACACACACACTCACAGCATTGTCACAGCATTGCCTTATCCGAATGTTGTCTGAATGTTGCTGAGGTAATCAGTTCTTGATTACTGTAAAATAACGCATGGAGCCATTCTCACAAACAGTTGATTTTATTGGGTGAAATGGAATGGACTGTTGGACTGAGAGGCACAAGGAACTGCCACAGTCACCTAACTTTACACAGAGTAAACACAGAGAAAGAGAAGGAGAAAGGAAGGTATAGTTTATTTAAGAGGGGAGCTGTGTGTGTGTGTGTCATCACCAGTGCACCATTTCCCATCTAAAGCCAAATTACACACGTAACATCATCACATTCGGTAACAACTTAAGTCAGGACCCCTGAATATGGGCCTAGAAAAAAATGTACTTATAATTTTTTTGACAAATGCCCCTATCAAGTGTCGAGTGCTAGAGGACCTTAGTGAAACCGCCCTGGGACGGCTAGGGGGAGGGTTTGTTGGCACAGATTATCTCGGGGGTGGTATTTAGTGCGTGACATTACCCCGTGCGAAGGAGACCGAGCACAATTATAATTAAAAGAGGAGATTATATCCTGGAGTCTGAGCTATGAGGTGTGTGTCCGTCATCACATTTCTTACCCCTCTAAGGCAAATATTTTTTCCGGAGGTTTCGTTGTTTGAGTCCAGAGTCTCGACGGGCTGATCTTTTCCACAGATGGAACTGTGTGTGTTGCAGAGAAATTAAACAGCATATGCAGACTGTTTTGAGTCAGTTTGGAAGCTGTAACTATGGCAGAATACAACACACACACACACTCAAACCCCAGCCTTAGCTAAAAACACCACACACACACTCAAACCCCAGCCTTGGCTAAAAACACCACACACACACACACACACACTCAAACCCCAGCCTTGGCTAAAAACACCACACACACACACACACACACACACACACTCAAAACCCAGCCTTGGCTAAGAACACCACACACACACACTCAAACCCCAGCCTTGGCTAAAAACACCACACACACACACACACTCAAACCCCAGCCTTGGCTAAAAACACCACACACACACACACACACACTCAAACCCCAGCCTTGGCTAAAAACACCACACACACACTCAAACCCCAGCCTTGGCTAAAAACACCACACACACACACACACTCAAACCCCAGCCTTGGCTA